>NW_020799110.1:7760598-7765437 GCF_003259725.1 Athene cunicularia | reverse complement strand
GTATTGCATATTTTTCTTCATGCTTACATAAGCATCTGGAGCATGGAACCATAACAAAAATATGCAATACAAAGTGATGGAAAGCACTTTTATATTTTCTCTCTCAATAAAAAAATCATACATACACTCTACACACCCATTTCTACAGTGCATGCATACTGACAAGCTCCCATTGTTCTTTCTTTAGAGATACGTTTGGTGTGGAGTATATCCAGGGTGAAATAAATGAATAAATAGAATGAAAAATACTGTTGCTATATTTGTATTTGTCATTAGCAAGATAACTAGAACTTGCATTCTCTGCTGATTACAATTAATATGAAAGGGTAGAAATTATAACAAACATAAAATTAATCACATATTATGCATGAGCATTGAGCTGATTTTATTCTAATATTCCATGACATCTACAATAGTAGGAAAGCTTGAAACAATTAAGCATAATAAAGATCTAAATATGTAATTTTTCTTTTTAACCCACTTTGAATTATAACCTTAAAAATGGTGGTATTTCATCAGTGCCGTTGTTTGTTAATAAGGAAACTGAGGAATTTACACATCTAGTTTTAATCATGCGTGATTTTTAATTCTATTTTTATCCATGTTTGTCACCTCTTCTGCAAGGGTGAAATGCGGTTTCCTTGTGGTATTGTTTTTAAACTCCATTTAAGTCAAAGCAGAACGGGTGCTTGAGTAGACCCTTCCCCTGTGTGAGGGATTTCATCTAATACCAGCACTCCCTGGGCTTGCCTGGCTCTACTTCTGTTAAAGCAGAAAATGTGGTAAGTATCCCCAGGTGAGGATCTGGCCTTCAGTTTTTGAGCAAGAAGTAGCAGCAATGCAGCAAAAGTTGTAAAGCATTCACTTTGAAAATCTGAGACCTTCTGCAACAAACACTTTTCTTTTTCCCTGTCACAGTATCCTCCTGCCTCATGACTCTTCTGCTGACAGTAAACTAAATATTGAACACCCCTTCAAGGGATTTGCCTTTTTACTTTTTGAGCTTTTGAAAGAAACTGGTAAAATGTCTAATTATTTGAATAATCAAGGCAATGAATATTTGATCACTAACATCAAAGATGCAGACATCATTCGAGAGCTGAGGTATGTGCTTAATATTGCATTACTCATAACACAAAGAAAATTATAATTTCCTTGAAAATATGTTTGTTAAAGGTATGTTTCCTCCGACTTTTGGAACAGTAGAATGGGGAAATATTGGGAATTAATTTGCATATAGTTATTTAATTATCCAAACTTGTCATTGCTTCATTTGACAAGCCATTGGATTAAAATAATCAGTGGTCAATTAAGGAAAATAACTTTAAATTTGGACACATTTCACAGTGTCAGTAATGGTCTGAAGTCTGACTAGACATGGCGATTAATATTAGTTGCTGCACAAACACCGAGGCTGAATTATCCGTTCAGTGTCAATGAAGTAATTTTATTTCTGTTTTTCAGTGAAATACACTGACAAGTAGATGTGGGAGATTATCACTGCCACTCCCTGGGAGCTTCTGCTTGCCTTTCTCTTCCCAATATTTAGAAGGTAAGTCAATTTAGCCCAAATCCCCCTTTCCCAGTTCATCCCTCAAGGCGCAGCATCATAGCTAGCACTGATTGTTAACAAATACACTTTGACTTTGACATGACATAATGCTAAAGCTGGAGCTAGCCACAAAAAAACCCGTTTATTTTTTAATATTTCAAACACACCTTAAGCAGTTCATGGGCCTACCTAGAGAGACACTGTCAACCTTATAAAGCCCTCTGCAATAACATGCCCTGACAGGTTGCTCATATCAAGATGCCATGTTGTTTTGGTTGCAGATAATGAAAATTATTAAATATTATCTATCAAGATACAGGGAATCGCAACAGCAGAAAGGTCACTTAATTGAGCCTGAACTGATCTAGTAACGCAGGTTTGGACCCTTCATTCTCCTCCCCTCTGCAGTTCCTGGAACAAACCTTCATTACAAAAGAACACACAGAGCCTTGCTAACTCAGTTTTCTCTAAACACGGTGTTTTGGGATCCCTTTACGGCAGCAAATAGCAAATACTTAGTGCAACACTGCACAGAGCTAGCCAAGCAACGTACTGTGAGGTCAAAATCCAATTCAGAATCCCCCTTTATATCCACTAATCAGTTTCTCATTAATTTTGCTGATCAGTATTGCTACTGATTACATCTCTAGTCATGAATCTCCCACACACTTTTAATGTCTCCTTTGTTAATTAGTTTATGAATACACTGAGCATGACTCCAAGCTTCATGTATTAGCAAAAATGTGATGTATTTTTAGTGTTATAGTTGAACTTTTTCTGCTCTGAATATCCTCCCTGTGCAGTATCTCGGGTGTCTGAGTGATCGTCGATGCTCTTTAGTGGACTGCAGACATCCTGCTCATTAATCTAAGTAACTGCTTACCAGTCATATTCTCAAGTACCCCATCACTTCTGGTGCACAGCAATAATATTTGGGCTTTTTACTTTCTTAAAGCAAGATAGCAATATTTCAAACCATCTACTAATCCAGATCCTCAGGCAGAAAATACATCTAGTCAGCTGCATTTATGTAAAGGTATTTATAGGGTATGTTATCACAATACTTCATTATTTAGTAGACCTGGTTGTAAAATAAGAAAAATATAAAAATTGTATAATATTTTAAGCTCTGACTCTAGAAGGGTTTTTTTAATGGTTACATATTACCTAAACCTCCCATTTGGATCTCCTGTTTGCTGGAAAACCTGATTTCTTTATATTGTTTTAACAAGAGATTGAGGAGTGTTTAAACTTAAAAACAAAACAAAACAAAACAAAACAAAAAAACAAACCAAAAACCAAACCAAAACCAAACAAGATAAAATAAAAACTTTTTTTATTTAAAAGTGACTTGTGTTCACTTTGTTTGAAAAATTTTAACGGAAAGGGAAATTCATAGCGCCCCTGAGAAGGTATATCTTCTAAAGGCTTCTACAAATGTACATAAAGACAAAGAAAGGGAGCTAATAGCATCATTGCTTTTAGGGAAATTAGTACAGTGGCCTGTGGCTGTGTTGTTTGGCCACCACACCCACTCACTAGCCCTACCCAAAGCTGAATGAGAAAGGAGGAAAAAGGCCACCTGTGTTATGTTGACCTCATTGTCAATTAATAGAGTGAAATATTGCAGGGGTTTCATATCTGTTATTATATCTGTAGTGAATAAATGATCCAAGTGGAAGGAGAAGGAGATTAAAGGAGGATTATTTACCCAAAGAACTCTCCAATTTCTTGATGGTGGTATTCTTCATTGGAAAAAAAAAAAAAAAAAGCCCTACATCTGAGGAACAATAGCTCAAATTGCAGATATTCACTAGCAGAGACAAAACTTGCTTTAAAAAAAGTCAACACAACTACTATTGTAATTTCTATTCTTAAAAAATAATTGCAAATTGTACTTGACCACCTGTGACAATCTCTTTAACGGAAGAGGCCCCATTCTAAGGAATGCCTAAAACAGAAATGGGCAGTCTAGACAAAATGTGTGCATACAGTCAACTATTGTAGGGAAGCAATGCTGTAGCTTCTTACAGTGTGCTGCTACAGCTGCTCTCTTTGATCTTACAATAACTTAAAAGTATGGTGTTTGTTTTTTTTTTTTCCTGTCTGTGCCAGCATTGCCACAACGGGAGCTCAGTGGGAGTCCT
This sequence comes from Athene cunicularia, assembly GCF_003259725.1. Taxonomy (NCBI): domain Eukaryota; kingdom Metazoa; phylum Chordata; class Aves; order Strigiformes; family Strigidae; genus Athene; species Athene cunicularia. The sequence continues at coordinate 7,761,738 of NW_020799110.1, read as the reverse complement.
TACGGTGTGATCCCGCCGCTACCTTTGGACACCACAGTGCCAGGAGTCCACTGATGGAAGGAGAGAAGGCATTGGCAGTGAGAAGGGTAAGAAGTTACAGCACTAAAAAACCCACAAACCCCCTGATCATAGAATTTGAAGCACTAACGTGAAAAGAAAAAGAAATTCAAGATTGTTTACATGTATCTTGGCTAAAACATAATAATGTGTTTGCATGGGAAATACTTAGAAATGAAATGCAAAGAAATACCTTCATATGTCTGTGTAAATAGGAGAGAGGAAAACAAGTAAAAATTAAAAAAACCAATCGTTTGACAGCAAGTGCTGTGGGGTTGTTTTGTTACGGTTTCCCAAGGGCAACAGTCAAATCTGTTTCACTGGAACCAGTGAAATAATCTAGGCAAAAGGAAAATATACTGCAGAGGATGTGCAGTAATCAGACATGGTGCGTGAGAGCTATTCCATCCCTGAATTACCCATTTTCTGGCTGGTGTTTCACTGTGATCCCTTTTTTCCTTTCTGGAACCACTAACTTCCCACCGTACCGTGAGCCCAAGTGATGGTGCAGACTTCCAAAGACCTGCCTGGGAGCCTGATGCCACTGTAATCTCCCAGTCTGTGTCAGAGTCCTGCATCTGGAAAGAGCCAGCAACGGGGGTTATATCCTGCCATCACAAAAGAAATAGCCAGAAATTAACTGCTTTATGAAAAGATATAAAGACATCATCCTATCTTGAAAGTGTGGTAATTTCCCTAGTCTATTTTTATAATTGAATGGAAAAATCTTCTTTAACATTTCACATAGATTATTAGCGAACACTTAATTTATGCTGCTAAATACTTCCTTAAAATACCTTTACCAGAGTCTTCAAAATGACAAACACCTACCTTATCACTCACACCAAGAATAGGTTTCCACCACAGACCACAGTAACAAAATGATAATTTGTGAGGTTTTGAAAGAAGATGGGACTAGTAAAAATCATCATGTAATTGACTTTTTAATATCCCAAGATCACTGTCGCTTAATAAGACTGAGACTTTGAGAATGAAATTAAAGCATAAATCCCTAGAAGAGACTTTCATGAGCCTAACATGCAATTATTAGGGTAAAAAAAAAAAAAAAAAAAAAAAAAAGCT
>NW_020799110.1:7757444-7760548 GCF_003259725.1 Athene cunicularia | reverse complement strand
AAAAAAAAAAAAAAAAAATAAAAAATGATGTAAGAATCCTAAAACTTAAAAACATTGGTGAGACTTGCCCCCCTGCCACACACCGACACACACACACGGTCAGGGTGCAGAGCGTGGGGGCTCTGCCAGCCGCCCTTTGTAGAGGGGCTGCCCACAGCCTGCGGGAAACTCCTTGCTGGGGCGCCTCAAAGAAGCTGCCTCCAAGCCAGAACTGCTTCAAAGACTTCTGTGGGGCTAATGGATTCTCCCCTTTGTAGAACGGAGTCTAGATGTTTAATGAATCATGGCTCAGACCTGTGTTTCCAGATGCAGGGATGTTTTTCATGAGACATTTCCATTTCTGGAAAATATGGTGTTTTTTTTCAACATAAGACTATTTTGTCTGATGAGGTCTGACCAGACGGTTTGCTGTCTCATTTCTGTAGGAGAGAGCTTAACACTGGTGACTTTTTAATTTATTTTTAGAAGTTGATGTAAAAAAAAAAATAAAATCAAGCTTCTACTTAAAAAGTAGATAAGAAATTGCATAGCTGAAAACAACATGCTCAGTTGTGTAAGAAATATGAAGAAAGAAAAAGAAGTTTCTGATAGTAAGTGCCCTAAAGGTCTACGTGCCATGGCACAGAAAGAAGCTCTCACTGCAGCTGCTGTGGCTCCGGTGTGGCAAGACAGAGCCCCTGCAGCCTCACCAGTTGATGCGCGTAGCAAAACCTGGGCAGGAGACACACGGCTGTTTGATTCCTCGCTGTTGTGTTTGGCCTGGATAATTCAGAGCAACCTGGATGTTACTTACTGACTGGTAGGTCCAGAGGTGTGAACTGAAGCAAAAACTACTCAGTCTGGAGAGGTAAAAAGCTATTTCTATCTCAAACCTCTGTTCCTGCGATGGGCCATGAACACCTGCGCAGCAAGTGACCTCCAGCAGAGTTCACTGATGTCTCCAGGCTTTGGATCACATTTAATGCAGCTGATAAGCAGAAATTTGATCTCTAGGTACTTGTCTGTTCAAACTACACAGATACGGCAAGGTGAGATGCCATAGTTTCAATTACTTTTCTTAAATTGCGCGTGTGTAAGAGAGGGAGCAAATAAAATAGACAGAACTGTTGTTATTCAGAAGACACCCCGAGAATCAGGAAGCCAGAGAAAGATTAAATGTGACAGGGATTCCCTGGAGGGCTTTGCAGAAGTTAGGGAGGGCTTTTTTTTTAACCCCAGCACATCTGAAACTGAGAATCTGAGGCAACAAAGGAGTAGTTGTTTAATAAAAGATAATTTTCATTCTTAATTCAGCTGAGAAGCAACTGGAGAACTATTTAAAGCGCAGTGGAACGTTATACAAATAATACTTCCTTGGACAACAAAGTGCAAGTAAGGCATGTTTAATGTGAGAGAGGAAATTGCTAGAGAAGCTCAGATAATACTGTAGCCTTTTGTTGACTTTTGAAATAGTGACTACAATTGCAGAATGGGTCTGTGTGCTATGAATAGATGCAATGAATAAAATTCAGGTACCCTGCTAGTCAATTTTTCTTACCAATAAATACACACCCCAGAAAACATTCAGCTGTGTGGCAGGTAGTATTTAATCCATGTACTTTGTACCGTTGATGGCATTACAATAGGGGTTCATTGCAGATTCACTTGTGCATTCAGTATCCCTGGCTGTCATCAGGCACCCAGCATCAGCAGTCTAACAGTGGATCAGCCAGAGGAAGGATGAAGACGAAGCCCACCTGGAGAGGAGGTGTGTTGGCACAGAGGTTGTAGGAATCTGGGATTTAAAGCCCACGGATGGACAGCTACCTATGCCACAGTCCTCTCAGCTTGGAAAAATGGATGTGGAGCAGAATCTCATCGGGTTTGGTCTTTCCAAAATGAAACAGGGGAGGTAGATCCTGTTTAACATCAGAAACAATACCTAGTGAATTTTAGTGACATATTTATCTCATATTTACATGCTAATGCCACATAAGGCTGACTCCAGATGGCCTCAGCAACCTTTAGTTCAGCTGATAGTCTTCATTATTATTGTGCTCGAAGACTCAAAGACCTTCGTTCTTGCCTGTGATTTCTCTGACTGGGCTGCAGTTCCCCAGATATTTCACAATCTCCTTTTCCTTAGCCACTTCTATGCATCAGAAGAGCCTCTATACTACAAAAGATGGGGAAATCTCTTTTTTTTTTTTTTCCACAGGAAGGGTAGCATGAAGTCACAGTGGTATCTTTTCTTTGGCCAAAAAAATAGACTTTAATTTTTAAAGTATTAATTCTTTATCTTAAAAATGGTTTCCCCCTCCACAGATAGCGCAAACATCTCACAAAAGCGAATAAAAGCATGCCACCAAGAAATGTCATCAACAGCCACCACCATGACCACAGGTAAATTTCTGATTGGCTTTGATTTTCTTTCTACCCACCCACCACTGTTCCTCAGCCTTCTCTGAATAGAGTTTATTTCCTTATTTTCTTACTCTGATGCACTGGAACTAAGAGAGGACATTTAAAAAGAGTTTCATGTTGATCATTAGTTGGTTTTGGTGTTTGAATCATTGTCTATCACATAGCATTGACAGCCCTTGTCCAACTCACAAGCGCTATATATTTAGACATAACCTATAGAAATCAACCAGCCCAGGTTCATCATAGGCCTTTCAACCTTAACCACATTAAAGTACTCTAGAAAGACACATAGAGGGGAATTCCAGAAGAGCTAACACTTAACTACCCTACTAACACTATCATGGTGTAAATTGTTCCTTTTGGTAAGGATAGGACCCAAAAATGAGAGCAGCAACGCAGTCAGTTTAACAGAATAATTTAAAGAGATATATAGCCCATTTTCATTACCACGTAGTACCAGAACAGCAAAGCAGCAGAAGTAACATATATAACATTGATTTTTATCCCTTTCAGAGCAGTCTTTCTTAGTATTTTTAATGAAACATTAAATGATTGTAACGTAAACTGTAACAGAATGGCAGTTTTATACTTTCTTAATTGGATGCTAATATCCATGTCAGCATTTGCATGAAAAATGGTGTACTAAGCCAAAAAATCAAGGTTTTTAAAACTCATAATCATTCTTCTGCTGATACCATCTG
>NW_020799110.1:7688889-7757394 GCF_003259725.1 Athene cunicularia | reverse complement strand
GGGGGGGGGGGGGGGGGGTGTGTTATGTGGTTTCCAAAGCAAAGGGGAAACACACCAATCTTTCTTAACATGTCTTCACTGTGAATTTAATTCCATCGTGTTGGATTCGACCTAATAACTATTTTTATGTCCTTTCTGGCTGATTTACTGCTTAATCTGAGCTGAAATCTAAGAAACCAGAGGTGTGAGATGAGGACTGAAAAAAACACTACTTTGGAGGAGTCTCACTGAACCTAACCCCCTCACTTGGTTTTGCAGAATCACATCTGGAGAACTGCCCTTCTTATCTAAGCTTTACCAGGAGGCAAGACAGAGCAGTTGCTGAATGTTGCTCCTTGGAAAACCACACAAGTATTTCAAATAGAATTTCTAATAGTTGATACCTTAAGGTAATGAAAAGACTTTTGAAGAGCTTTTTTTTTTTTTTTTTTTTTTTTTTTTTTTTTTTTTTTTTTTTTTTTTTTTTTTATATATTTTTCTTTTCCTAGGTTCCTTCCTTTTCTACAATAATTTGTTGAAAATATACAGAGAGGTCCTCAGAATAAATCTGCATAGCTCAGCTGACTTCAGGGGGTTCCTGACGATTGAAGTGAGTGGAATTTCTAGCCTTGTAATTTCGAGCATGAGAAGAGCCATGTCAGGTCTGGTCTAGGCCATTAGCCTCTCTCCAGTAGTCACCAATAGGGAAAAATATGAGAATAAGACTGCTCCTGAGGAAGAGATTATATCTTCTAAGTCCTTGATGTTTTTTTTTTTCTTCCATCAGTTTGGCTGATGGCCTTTTTACCTCAAATATATTTCTGGCTCATAGCCATGGATTTGACTAGATGTTTCACTAACTAGTTTAACTAAGCTTACCATTTAACCATATGTTGGAAGATTAGATTGTTTTGAACCTGTTACCTAATCAGTCCATTTGTTCCCTAGTTCTTCTATTTTGATAATGAACAATTTTCTTTATTAAGTTCTTCTATTTATGATTGCACAGACCTGTGTCATATCAGCTTCAGTTATCTCTTTTCCAGCTCTAGACCTGTTTTTTTCCTTGACGAAGAAGCTATTCAATATGTTTGCGCATCCTTCTCCCTGACTTGAGTTCTTTTATTTCCTGTTTCAAGATGAGAGCAGATCTAAATAAATACTACCCAGAGACCCCTTACTTTCCTTGAAGACTGCAGTGATTTTTTTAATAGTGCTGAGTAAAAATGACATATGTGAAATACAATGAAATTTGTTGGAGACTTCCAACACAGAAGATTAAGTAAATATGATTTTACTCTATATACTAAATCTGCTGATGAAGAAGCTAAGTTCTTATCAGCAGCAGTTACAGTAACTACCTTGCCTGCTTTTCCCACACTGGGGATAATTCTGCCTTGGAGATGTTACTCATTGATATCTTTATTCCATGACAGATGTTTAAGATCATAGTTCCTTACATGATAAGACTGAAAATAGACCCAACATCAGTCACATTTGATGGAAAACCCCTAACATCAATAGAACCGAGACCCCCAAGTCCTTTATCTTACCTCTCAGACAGTGGTTTGGCAGCCCTATATATGATAATGCAAGAATAATTGCTTATTACATTTCTTCTGTAACATACAAGCATTGTGTAATTCAGCATTAATGTCTGACAACCCAGCTGTCATCTTTCCAAAACTACTTGCTGTCTAACTACTGTAACTGCTACTTCTTCTACTTGAAACCAAAGGAAGATATTCTGCTCCGGGGCATTTTGACAGGGTGTTATGTTCTGAAAAGACAGATGTTTGTGCTGGAACTGTCTGGTGGTTTTAAGACTTATGCACATGTTTCAATAAATAAGTTCTAAATTAATTGCCAGGTCAAGTTAAAGTTCAGACTAGGACGTCTTCTAGAGAAGTGTGTCAGTGACACACAAGACTAAGAGAAACACGTTCACAAAAAAAAGTTTCAAATCACCTTTTAAACACCATGGAAAGCCAAGAAGTTCTGACTTTAAGGCTTATGTATGTGAAAGGACACTAAGAACGTATGAAATAGATGGAGTTGCCATTCTTTGCCCTTCTCCATTTCATTTCCCATGAGAAATACTTCAGAGACAGGGCAAATAATTCCTCACCTTATAAGGGATTTTATTATTTGAAGTAGTATGATAGTTCTTATTGACCCAACTTTGATTTGTAAGCTGATGATGAAATTAATTTGGCCTTTGGTATAACCACAATTAACTTCTCTGGAAGGGAGGTGATAGGATGTCTTGCAGTAAAAAACATCTCTTTGCAAGGAGCAGCACAGGGCCCTATGTGTTGTTTGAGGCTTCAATAGACTTACGTCAGGCTGAAGTGGTTTGTCTGCCTCCAGCTGGTCCTCTGCAAAGGGTGGAATTTCACCTTGGAGGATAAATTATGGAAATTATTTTGCATCAGAATGACTGACTATTATCTGGTGTGGGAATTTAATTCCTCGTTCACATTTCAGATAATGGACCAAACAAAGAACAGGAGGATGACACTGATTGAACGGTGTTTAATATTCTTTGTTTAGAAAGTCCAGTTAACCTGTCACTGCAAAATGAATATAAGTGTTGTGTCTGTGTGCACTTTAGAATCTGTCTTGTATTAATAAATGGAAGTAGGGTAACGGCTCGATGTCCCAGTGGAGAGCAGTGACAAGTGGTGTTCCTCAGGGGTGGGTGTTGGGACCAGTGCTGTTCAACATCTCTGCTGGTGACATGGAGTGCACCCGTCGAGTGCACCCTCAGCAAATTCACCGATGACACCAAGCTCTGTGGTGCAGTCAACACGCTGGAGGGCAGGGATCCATCCAGAGGGGCCTGGACAGGCTGGAGAGGTGGGGCCATGCAAACCTCATGGAGTTCAACAAGGCCAAGTGCAAGGTCCTGCACAGGGGTCAGGGCAATCCCAAGCACAAATCCAGGCTGGGTGATGAATGGATTGAGAGCAGCCCTGCGGAGAAGGACTTGGCGGTGTTAGTGGATCGAAAACTGACTATGAGCCAGCAAATGTGTGCTCACAGCCCAGAAAGCCAACCGTGTGCTGGGCTGCATCCAGAGCAGTGTGGGCAGCAGGGCGAGGGAGGGGATTCTTTCTTTCTTTCTCCTCCTCTCTCATGAGACCCCCCCTGCAGTGCTGTGTCCAGCTCTGAGGCCCCAAACATGGGCCTGTCTGAGCAGGTCCAGAGAAGGACCACGAATATGATCAGGGGGCTGGAGCACTTCCCCTATGAGAACTGACTGAGAGAGTTGGGGGTGTTCAGCCTGGAGAAGACCAGCTATTCAAAGCAGTATGAAAAGCTGCAAGTATTCCCTGGGGAGAAAAAGGAAAAGAGGAAAAAAAATGAAGCATTTCAATATTAAAACACTTGACTTCTTTGTTTGTTTTGTTTGGGGTTTTTTTCTTTTAAAAAAAAAATAAATTAAAAATGCCCTATATATTTTTCTTAGAGCTCATACTGGTTTAAAGTAAAGGAAAAAAAAAAAAAACAAAACAAACCATATATTTATTTATTTGGATTAGAGGGGCAACTATAAAGCAATTCTTACTATTTCCCCAATTACTGTACAATAGGTTTGCTTGCAAAATTCTCCCTGAGTGTGTGAAGCAGATTCCTTTTGTACGAGCCAGAACTGGCGGATGCACACCAAGATCACACAACGCGCTCCCCTCCCGAAGGGGTCTCCACGGTCAGCCCAGAGTTAATGCAGAGTAAGCCCCAAACATGCAGGATAGAGACCTCAGCACCGACTGTTTGGCTCTGTGGATTCAGTCCTGTGACAACACAATTCCTGGCAGCAGAGACAGGCAGGTCTCGCCCGTGCTGTCCCATGGGCAGGGATTACCCCCAGCTCCATGTCTGCAGAAGCCGAGCACATCAGTGTGGGGGTACAGCTGCTGTACAGATACAAACATTAAAGAGCAGATGCTTTTTTTTTTTTTTTTTTTTGTCTTTGAAATTTGAACAATAGCAGTATTTTGAGAGAACAATGGCTTTTGAATTTATTTAGGGCAATCTAGTAAAGTAGCTGTATGTCAAAGGATTTGTGAACAGCTGGAGTTATTTGAAAATGCCCCCTCTTACTTTTGTTCAGAAAGAATTGGCCTGTAGCCCCTGCAGTATTGCAGAGATTCTAGATAATCTTAGGGGAGATACGTGCTTTCTTTGCACATATGTTCTAAATTCAGAATAAACTGCAGTAGGTGATGTGCTCTCCAGCTTCACTCCTTTTTTTTTTTTTTTTTTTTTTTTTTTTTTTCTTTTTTTTTTCTGAGGATTTGGCTTTCTTAGTGGGTGTCTAATGGTACACAGAGGAAGGATGTGTATCCTAGGAATGACAAGTACCAGGTGGCTTGTCCCAGGCAGCAGCGATATGCAGGTTATACATATGCAGGGTTGCTGTAAAAATGACAAGTTCAAGAAGAATTGAGCACGCTGCATGCGCGATTCAGACTCCTTCTCTTGCCCTCCGTTGCAGCGCAGAGGATACAGAGACGTTCCCTGCCCGTGAGGGAATTTCAGCTGTGCCAGGCTCTCAGAGGCAGGCTCCGTGGCTTCCCGCAGGCACTTGCTGTGCTGGCTGAGCGGACGTGCTGGTTCCCATCGCCTTCTCCCGGGAGTCCTGCAGCTTCTTCAGGGAGGATGAGTGTCAGTGCCCCAACAGTAACTCTTAATTATTTTCCAAGTTATTAATTGACAATTAATAACTAATAAGTCCCATCTAATCAAATGGGATTTCAAGTCCATGGTCTAAACTCAATTTACTGTACTTTCGTAAGAGTAATTTTTCCCTTTTTCTTTCCCTGAAGGCACCTTCTTCCTTGAATTCTGGGAGGTGAAGATTAAGCTGACAGATGGTATCAGCAGAAGAATGATTATGAGTTTTAAAAACCTTGATTTTTTGGCTTAGTACACCATTTTTCATGCAAATGCTGACATGGATATTAGCATCCAATTAAGAAAGTATAAAACTGCCATTCTGTTACAGTTTACGTTACAATCATTTAATGTTTCATTAAAAATACTAAGAAAGACTGCTCTGAAAGGGATAAAAATCAATGTTATATATGTTACTTCTGCTGCTTTGCTGTTCTGGTACTACGTGGTAATGAAAATGGGCTATATATCTCTTTAAATTATTCTGTTAAACTGACTGCGTTGCTGCTCTCATTTTTGGGTCCTATCCTTACCAAAAGGAACAATTTACACCATGATAGTGTTAGTAGGGTAGTTAAGTGTTAGCTCTTCTGGAATTCCCCTCTATGTGTCTTTCTAGAGTACTTTAATGTGGTTAAGGTTGAAAGGCCTATGATGAACCTGGGCTGGTTGATTTCTATAGGTTATGTCTAAATATATAGCGCTTGTGAGTTGGACAAGGGCTGTCAATGCTATGTGATAGACAATGATTCAAACACCAAAACCAACTAATGATCAACATGAAACTCTTTTTAAATGTCCTCTCTTAGTTCCAGTGCATCAGAGTAAGAAAATAAGGAAATAAACTCTATTCAGAGAAGGCTGAGGAACAGTGGTGGGTGGGTAGAAAGAAAATCAAAGCCAATCAGAAATTTACCTGTGGTCATGGTGGTGGCTGTTGATGACATTTCTTGGTGGCATGCTTTTATTCGCTTTTGTGAGATGTTTGCGCTATCTGTGGAGGGGGAAACCATTTTTAAGATAAAGAATTAATACTTTAAAAATTAAAGTCTATTTTTTTGGCCAAAGAAAAGATACCACTGTGACTTCATGCTACCCTTCCTGTGGAAAAAAAAAAAAAAGAGATTTCCCCATCTTTTGTAGTATAGAGGCTCTTCTGATGCATAGAAGTGGCTAAGGAAAAGGAGATTGTGAAATATCTGGGGAACTGCAGCCCAGTCAGAGAAATCACAGGCAAGAACGAAGGCACTGATCACACCAACACAGGTATGTAGATGACACTATTGCAACATTTCTAAGGTAATTTTGTTGGCAACATTTTCAGAAAATGCAAGATTAACATATATCAAGGTTTTAGGTTTTTGTAGGTTTAGGTTTTTGTTTTGACTTGGGTTCATTTTTTTCCCTGGGAAAACCCACGTTCTCAGTACTTCCACTTGAACTTACATGTTCTGGTATAAGAAATATTGTTCTGACTTATTTTAGTATCACTACATTCACATCACCTTTTAAAAAGAGGGAATAAATGGAAGGAAATTTCCCAATCTCATACTGATGTGAAGTCAAATAATAACCTGTGTTTATTGTAATAGCTTCAAATTAATCTGATTTGAGTATTTCTCCATGTAAACAGCATTTACCTAGTTAGCTTAAAATTAAAATCAAGTTAATTTTTTTGGAATGCCTTTAAAAAGATCTCTAATAAAATATCTTGATAATTTTCTTGAATTATTTTCCAAAGTATTTTTGAGTCAAAAACTATTTTTCATAAATGCCGTGATTTTTGTATGCTAGGTTTTGTTATTTTAACTAAGAAAGGTGTAATTCTAAAGGTCTTGACTGACTATAGCTATATTAATTTACTTCTTTCTTATAGACAGGCAAAAGGTGTAAATCTCCTCATCACATCTATTGTGAGTGAACAAAAAATAATAAGTAAAATTATTCAAATCTCATGAAATGCTGTTTTCATAAGAAACTTTTAAGACTGGATGTGCAGCCACATTATTTAGCAAATTAGTTCAGTGTTACACACTGGATAAGACAGGGGCAAGCTAGTACACTATTAAACACAGATAATAAAATAATGCAACTTAACCTTCTCATCACAGACTACTAACATTAGCTTATGTGTTCCTCAGGTTGTGAGCAAGCACTTGGACAAGTGCCAGGGGCTGTCTAACCAAAGTGCAAGTTCAACAAGCCTGCAATTTCTATGCTAAGAAATCTGTGACACCTTTCGTTTTTTTTTTTTTTTTTTTTTTTTTTTCCCCTTTCTGTGGAAAGCCAACATCGATCTGGACTCCCCGTCTCCTGCAGCCTCTGACATACTGCAGAGCGACTGTTGGATGTAGGAAGGATGACCAACCTGTACAGATCCATCTGAGAAATGGTAGCAGAGGTTATGAGTGGTGAAAAAGAAACAGCACTGCCAGAGAAACAACGTTACACCATAAATAGCAGCGGCTGGGATGCAAGTATTGCTTACAGGTTGTCTGCCTTGGTCAGAGGTATCGGAACCTCCAGTGGGCAGTTCATCACCTCTCTAATCCTATTAGCAATAATGGAAAAATGCCAAGCCATTTCCCACAAATCTTCATTAGCTCTCTTTAAATTCGTATAGCATCCAAGATTAGAGTGCAACCTTAGTCAAGAACAATGACTGGCTGATAGTTGACAAAAAAGTCCAACCCTGTGTTGGAGAGGCATTGCCAATTCTAATTCTAAAGCACAAGGACAGTAGCGTAGCAGAGTTAGGTTTTTTTTATTTGGAGATGTTGAAGCTTATTTGTTTTACTTCATTTGCACATGGGTTGGTAACAAGATCAAACTTTGAGTCCATGCTATGAAGGCAAGATTCACAGCAGTTCATAAGAGTCACTACCTTTGTCTCTGATATCAAAGACTACTTGTAAATGCTTTAAGATTTGAAACTCTGGTATAATAACCAGTAGCCTGGCTGATTTTTCAAACTTCTCTTGTAAAAATTTCAGACACTGATGTGCATTTTCATGGTTGGTATAGAGGGTAGGAAAAAGTGTAACGTCATGCAATCGCTAGAAGCTAATGCTAGACGAATTCAAAGGAGAATATTACAGATAGGTTGCCAGTAGGACAATTTACCTAGGGAACCAATGGATACTTACACACCTAAAATCCCTATAAGGAATACTCATTTCATGTGAAGAGCAAATATTTTAAGTCTTTCCTTCCAAAAAGTCAAAATACTGTCATCTCAAAAAGAATAAAAATCAGAACATTTTTTTCTTAAGTGAAATATTTTGACATCTTCTCGCAACATTACTTCAGGCTTTTCACCAGGTCCCATGATGTACCATGCTCACATCATTCCAGAAGGAGCCTTGTGGGAACATAGCGTGGACAACGTGAAACAAAGCAGCTGCCTACTCTGTAGAAAATAAAGAATTTGGTGATTCATGCTACAAGGTTTAGGGCCTCCTGTCTTTTTGTCACATATAAGTCAGCAGTATTAAAATATCATTTAGTCCTAAGTGACCTGTTGTTTTCTGGAGGGATTCAGATACAGGGGCTAGTCGCCAGAGATAACGATATAAGTGAATATACTGCTGGATCAGCCCAGAGCTGAGAGATGTGAGCAGTGAATGAAAACTTCTAGTGTCTGTTCAGGGATGTGCCTGCCATTTATCTCACACTGTATTCTGGCGAACAAAACTCAAGGGAGTATACATTAGAGAATAATCAGACTAATGATCTGCAGAGATTCTTATGTTAATGTTATCTTTTTATACTAAAAGTATGCTTTTAGCTAAATGCCTTTTCAGTTCTCTTCCTGGGCACCTAAATGAATAAAAGGGTGATAATGGTACTTTCATTATTTTAGGAACATATTTACACCTTAATGAAAGAGCTCTTGGGGGGCACAAAAGACAGAGATGCAAGTGCTTAAACTAACAGAAAAATGTTTTGTGGATTATGTAAGAAATGAAAACATAAACTGCTCACCACGCTATCATCTTCATCTTAAAGTAAAAAAACCCCAAATGGTAATGAGATTTATAAAACAGCAGTCGAACTTCATCCTCGCATTGTACCATACAGCCTATTTCTGTAAATTATGAGGAAGAAACCTGCAGTAAAGTTTCTTGTGCAACCAGGAACTGAGGGATTTAGCTCCATCCATGAAATCACACCATTTTCTTTTGTGACAAAAGTTTATCCTCCCTGGTACATTAAATTTACTTAGGAGTTTATGACATTACCAAGTTCTGCTCTTGAATTCTTCTGGACACTTCTCAGGTCAGTAACCAGCAAGGTGCAACATCTGAAGTCCAACAGAGGAATACAGTAATATTTTTCACTTCAGATGGCCTTTCTTAATTTGGCATTTGGCAATAGAAGAAAAACACACAAAAATTAAAACTGGGGATGAAATACAAAGTCAAAATCTAAAGCAATGCAAAACACTGAAATATGCCAGCATTTGATCTAAGGAGCCTGCAGAATTAGCATAGTGATCATATGTTCATGTTCAAAGATTACAGACATTTTTGATAACCCTCCCTAAACTTAGTTCATCTCTGATTTACATATTTAAATGTTCTTTTTTCGAATTACTTAAATCAGGGTCACCTTCATCATTTGTACAGAAATATACACACAGCTTTCGTTTATAAAAATGTTTAACTGAATATTGCACCTCAATTTTTACACAGTATAGCTGTATCAAATTGCTCAATTTCTTATCCAGTATTTTTTTGTAATGTATAATTATATTTTCTTTTCCTGCATATGTATCAAAACTCTGTCTGCATAAATGATACTTGAGTCTCATTTCTCCACATCTGAGTTCGCTAATTGTTAGATCTCTTTTCTCTCTCCTTGATATTCTTCTCTTTTAAGCTCTTGGCAAAGTCCATCCTGGACAGGAGCAACCTAGGCAGCTTAAAGGTTTTATCAGAACTCATATATATTAATGAATAATTTGGGAACATTATCATTCTTCTAGCACAAGTAATTTCTGCTAAATGTTTCTGACTGCCTCAAGTATTAGCCAGGACTGAAGACAATTTGATCTGGACAGGCCAATAGGGTGCTCTAATAGCATAAATTCCGTGAATCCATTAAAAGAATTGGTAAATGCCTCGAAATGCCTCACCACAAAATTATCTTAAAATACTGTGGAAGCTTTCTGAAAATGCAGATAGATCTTTTTCTTGTTATATATGGTACTCACAGGAACCATAGTGTTCATGGGAACAACACAGGAAAAGTCACAATTTTTCCTATAAAAGTCAGACCTTCCTAAGCATCTAATTGTGGTTAGCTATGATGAATAACCAAAGCCTAAGTACTTTTTTTTTCTAAATATAACACATAAGCTGTGACCATTTCCATCTGGTTTTCGTCTAAAACAAAAAGCTGTATTTCCAGGCTGGCCTTTGCTGTAGACACATTTCCATCCACAACTCGCTAGTCCTGGCTCACTCACATCTCCAGCTGCACTACTGACTTGGACGATAACACCTGACAAAGTGGGGCCTGACAGCGTTCTGTATAGATCTAAATCTTTCTTGTAAATCGTTTCTTCTCCCTTTAGATATTTATTTACTTTGCTAAAGTGAACCCCGATTAGGCTCTTAAAGTCAAAATTCCACATCAAGATATCACAGACACTTTTATTAGGATAGAGACATGGAATTTATATAAGACAAGGCTGGACACCTAAGCAGGTCTGGTTTGGAGTTGTACTTGTGTTCCACATGTAATTATCCTCTTCAGGCCAGGGAAAGATGCCAAAGGCACTACTGTACCTTTTTACAGCAGGTTACGTACTTGCATTTCATATGTGAATAGCTAAAGATACTTCAGGGCAATAGTGAAGAAGCAAACTGCGTTGGCTGCCGTGCCAGTGGATGTGCAGCTTTCATGGCTTCAAACAACGTTTTCGCTTTATTTGAAAGTTTTAAAAATCCTGCATCCATTTTCACACTTTAGCTACACTATTAAAAGCCAACAAAATATAGCACACAGTGTTAGAACGTATACATTAGCTCTGTTATCATTCATGCTCTCGGTTAACAAAATCCCTAAGGTCACTTGTCAGTGCTAGGAAGCACCCCCAGCGAGAGCAGCCGGCCATAGCGTTCAGTGTGCTGAACGCTGCGTGTGTACACCTGCCTTCCTAGAAGGGCTTGGGGCAGTGGGTGAGCTCATTATGGATACAAAGTTAGGTAAGCATTTTAAGGCTTTTTTGCTGTTTTCATACTCAGTCCTTAGCACTGGCTGCTGGAGGCACTTCCATACTGCCAGGAGTGAATGGGGATTAATTTGATTTTTTTCCACTATGAATAGTAGAAAATATACCAAAGTGTCTCCAAGTATTGTGATACTAGTTGCACCTTCAGTACACCGGTTTTCAAAACAACAAAATATTCTAAAATAAAATAAAATAATAATAACTGGGTTTTCGGAAGAATAAAATGATCCCTCAAATCTTTTCCTCTCCCTACAGCTCCTGGTCCCCCCACTGGCAGAGCTACTGCCATTGAAGTTCTTCACAGTAAAAACTGCAGCAAAAATTGGGAATTAGTAGGTTTTACTGTGTAATCTGTTCCCTTTGCTCAGCCCAGTCCCCTCACACACTCCAGTCTAAAGACTTTGTTCTCTTTCACTTGCTCTTGACACCATGTTCTCTATTACCTACCTCGTTCCCTCCAACACATGGAACACACAGGTAAGGGCGTTCTCACCCTGAGATGAGAGCAGAGGAGCCATCCAGAGGAGAGCAGCACTGTGGACCATTCGCATTGACAGTTCACCCAGGAAAAGCTGCTTTAGCTGCAAAGAGAAGGAGAAACAGAGACAAAGGCACACTGAGGCTGGAAGGGCACAAGGTCCGTACTTGGTTGCCAGGGAAGGTGCAAGTTCCAGGTTAAATGGTATAGCCACCAAAGAGGGAAACTTTTTACATCATGGTGAACAGCGTTATACATTCATCAGCTCTACAATCAATGGTTTGAGAAGACAACATCATTAAAAGAAGAGGTTTAGACTCAAATGAATGCTGTAAATTTGGGAAGTGCACCAACGAGATAGGCTCAAAGTACTGCACTGAGAACAGGTTAAAAATTAACTGGTATAATAATGGTTAGGTTAAAAATTAACTGGTATAATAATGGTTAGGACTTCATCAGGCTCTGATATTCTGATATAAACTCCTTCTCCCTGTATATTGATCTTCTCAGTCCTTGAGAAAGGGACTAGCAAATATTTGGGTTAAAATGACATAGAAATAATGTTTGGATTTACTGCTGAAACTGAAGAATTAATATATCCAAAAGGGAGTAAATATACTCTTTCAAATGTAATATTTAGTTGATTTCTTCCAAATGGAATGAATCATTTATCAATTCAGTGGGTTTAGTGCTAAAGAAAATACCTTGTTTTTATGAATGTCACTCAGCGGATTAAAAAAGCCCACTTGTCTGGCAGTGTGTGGATGAAAGCCAGACATAATTATTTACTTTTTTATGCGCACATATGTTTATTAACATTGTGAAAAATAAAATGCTGCTACCCCAGATCTGTATGTACATGGAAAGGTCACTTTCTATGATAAATATTCATTATTCACAGCAAATAAAGCATCCTATGGTTTATGGAAAACAAGCGTTCCCAGCTCTGTAGAGAGACAACTTCAAAAATAGCAATCTAGCAAGCTGCATGGTTTCCCACTACTAAAAACTTCCTTCGCACTAGACACATACAAAACCCCTCCAGCCCCCACCAAGAAAAGAAAAAAAGCCTGGTGCATTCAACTCTTGTTAGGCCTGGTTACCACTTTTAGTTTATGACAAAGCCGTTGCCATACCACTGCAGGTCATTCCTAGATCTGAAACCATGAAGCCAATGTACAGATGGCTGTCTTCAGTGTTGCGTGAAAAGGGTGGTACAGTATAGATCATCAACTGTGGCATGAATCCTTCTTTGCTATCGGAACAGTGTTTAAGTCAAAGATCTTAGTAAGTCATCATAATTTAGGCTTTTAGGAAGACTAAAGTCACTTATATGATTTAGGTCCTATAAACAAATTTGGCATACACCCAAAGGAAAATAAATTTCAAGGTTTAATCCCTAATTATTTGACCTTTACTAAATCAATTATTAAAATGAGTTAATCCTTAGTAATGTTATTAGTATGGAACCTAGTTTTCCATCAGTTTGGAACCCGAGCCTTTTTTTCATCAAATTGGGAAGTTCCTACTTCCTGCAGCAGTAGGATTGGAGAAAGTCAGACCTTGAACTGTATGGATACACCTGGAAAGCAGTAGTCTACAAGTATCAATCAGTTACTTCAGTTTTTCTTAAAATCAATTTTATAAAAATTACAATCAAGAAAATTGAAATTAGAACTATAAACTGTGAAAAGCTCTCCTGTGAAACCTTCCAGAGCTATAGAATTAAAGGAAAAAAATGTAATTGTGGATTTCATAATAGTTCATGAATGAAAGGAGTCTAGAAGCAATGGTAAAAGGGATCTGTAGTAAAAACTTACTGAAATGCATTCAGGGATCAAAAAAACCCAAACCAAAAATCCAACATAAAATGTATAAGAGCTATACTTGAGTCCTGGATAATGACCTTCTCAGATTGCTATTAAACTGGTATATGGCACAGAAATACAGCACATAAAGTTACAGGTTGGGGTTTGGCTTTTTGTTTTTTGTTTTTTTTATAATCTCCACCACAATAAAAACGAGATAGTCCCAAGTTTCCTGTGTTCATATAAAAGAAAAACATCATTTTTAAAACAAAGACCTATATTTGAGTTCCACTTTTTCAGGAAGGCTTCATATCTTAGAAGTGTAAAATAACAAAAAATTATCTCACAACTAAAAGAACTGCCTTTTATTTGTTTCCCTATTCACTTACGTCCAAAAGCCTACTGATGTTTCATTCATCTGCATCAAATTAAATTCGGGTGGGAGGCTGGGTTTAATTGCTTTCTTTTCTCCTAGGAAAGCTGACCTGATTATTGAACTTTGTGGTAAAAACCTAAAATATAACTTCCTTGGTGCTGTTATTTTCCCAGGGCATTCACAAATTACACAGTTCTGCTTTCCTAGGTTATCAAAATCTGCTTATATGAAAGCCTTAAATGGAAAAATGATGTTAAAGAAAAACCTTTCTATCATTCCCATGCTTTGAAGACTAATTTAATTTATTGTTTAATCTGACAAAAACCCAAACATTTATTGGATATTTAGTCATTAAATTGTCAAATAATTATATATTGGGCTTAACTAATTTAGTTGCCTTCATTTATCTACTAGTCTTCATTAATCTACAAGAGTATATCATACTCTTCATCCTTTATCTCCTAAATATGAGACATTTTGATATTTGTCTGGTGCCACCCTATGTTTGGTATATAGTTTTTACTACAGAAGGATGAGATGGGTTTGCAAATATAAAATCTCCCAGGTTGCTTTCAGGTACGTATAATTCTTAAATGCAAGAGTTATTATAATGAAACTGATAATTATACCATATACAAAAGAAAATGTGGAGGATGGAAAAAGAATACACTGCACCAGAGCTGTGCATATTAGCTTCAGTGGGAAGAAAAGGTTAACGCTTGTCTTGCTAAACTCAACGGCTGATTTGCCACAGTAAGCTGATGAACAGACAGCTACTTTCCCGACACACTCGTTCCTCTATAAACACAACAGGGTTTTTTTTAAATAAACAGTTTAAAACAGTTACTTGGACTAACTTCAAAGTTAGCTTTTTAAGCCTTAAATATATGTTTATGCAAACAGCCACCATTTTCCTGCACTAGGTGGGAAATACTGCAAATGTTTTCAGTTGAAAAAATAGCGAAAGCTCTTGCAGTTGCGCCAGCAACAAAGACGCTTTCCAGCAGGCATTTGATGTAGCTTTCACATCTCATTGTTGCTGTATTTCCATGTTCTGAGGTTCCAGCAAAGTGATCAAAATATGTATATTTCCTTACTTAGAAACAAAACACTCAAAAAAGGAAGGGCTAAATATATTGAATATTTTGCATTCGCAACAAATTATGATTCATGATATTCCTCACTTCGTTTTGTTCATTATCTGGCTTCTGAAAAGTAGGCATGTTGCTGCCTCAGTAATATTTACACCACATGGTAAAACTGATTTCTCTGTGATCAAAATCCTTCATTTTTTACTTGCTTGTTTGTTTTTAAGCACAGTGTTGCTCTTCGGTTAGGCTGCATAATAGAAGTGTGTATATAATAGCAACTTCTTGGTTGTGTTCTTTATACCACTGACATTTAGAAAATGAATTTAAGGTGACATAATGGTTTATCATAGACTGCTTTCAATAATAGTAGGTGGTCACAGTTTCACTCCTAACTAGTATTTCTAGAGTGGTTTGGTTTTTTGGTGGTATTTTGTTTTTCCTAGAAAGTCTTTGTAAGGGTTAATTAGAGATACATTAATTATAAATTTAAATCAATTGGAATATGTGCTTAAATGACTTGAAAATTAACTACCAATTGTTGTGATGATTATTATTGTCCAGTAACTCTCTTGATGAAGAAGAAATGAAAGCTGTGGAGCCTGAGTATATGACAATCGTAAGGTGGTTTATTTACACATATACGTACCAGCCAAAGACCATGGGTCATCAGATGTCTTACAGGAGCATCTCCTCAGTCTACCACAGGGTTTTTGATGACAGAAAGAAATTTTGCCTTGAGAATTGTTTCTGATCATGAGCCCTGACCCAGGATAAACTCTCAGGCTTTTCACTTAGAATTTGGCATGACAAAACTAGATTAAAAAATATTTTTCCAAGGTTGTGCATTTTGCCACTTTGATCAGGAAAAAATAACAGACGGTGTAAAAGTGATCGTTTCTTGAAACACAGCATGAGTATTTTAATCATCTGTAAAAGGGAAGAGATCAATAGTTAATTACCTCATGAGGCGGTTGGGACTGATGACTCTGTGTAAAGGGCAACTGCTCAGTTAAAGAGAGATCAAATTATGTTCTTATTTAAGATGTGTCAACACCTGAATATGAAGGTGTGACTTCTGCAACCAAGAGTGCTAGACACCTGCCCTGGGCAATGAAAACAGTGGTTAAGAAGTGACACTTTGGTATGGGCCTTGGACAACTTCAGGAAAGGTGTGAAGCATGAGGCACGTACCTGGTGTGAACTCAAGCTCCAGTCTGCACTGCAGCATGGGAGCTGCCATTCAACACTCTGCCTGGGCAGCCGCTCCTGATGGAGGTGCCACGAGTCACTCAGGCTACGGCTGTATTCTTCGTTCTGCTGGCAGGACTTAACTTTAAATCACTTTTTGGAGTTATTTCTAGATATATCACGGTGTAACGCACAAAAGAGTTAGAAACAAAGCATTTATTGAACTACGTGGTTTATATACTACTTTGTGTCCACAAACTAAATGAATCGTTACTTATCTGCTAAAAATGTTTAGTATGTCTTGGATGCTATATATGCAGCACAGTAAGACATTATTTGAAAAAATGAAGCTTGGGCTTCTAAAATATCAAAATATTTATATATATCATATTTATATACATTTTGAATTTCTTCTCTTCCTCCTTTGAAATTATGTTTTATATTTGCAGTTGAATCATTATGCTAAATTCTCCTTGGCACACAAACTCATATCTTTTTACAAGTCAGTTGGCTGCTTTATAGTGCATGACTGTATTTGGAAAACCACAGCTGGTGAGAACTGGCACGTCATGGAAAAATACAGAATATATCAGATATTTTAAGTTCTGAAGTGGGCAGTTGAGGAAAGACAGTGGAGAACCCTTGTCAAACAAAAAGTGCACACGCAGAAATTACTCTGTGCCAAGAAACTCCGGATACCTCATGAATGCTGCCTGCAGACAGTGGACTTTAAACTCCTCCTAATAAAGTGGTCTGAAATACAGTCACATCTGAAGAAAGGTCTCACCTTGACATGCGGTGATCATACTTCTGCCCTCTGCTCAACTGAGGTCACTGTTAAATCTTCAGGGCACTTCCCAGGCCTGTGGCATGCTCAGGGGCACATTCCACGTGCACTGGTGGCACTGACTGATAGTCAGCGCATTTCATAACAGATGAAAATTGCAGCATGTAACATCGAACAGGAGATACAGTGGAGTTACCAGTGCTTTGAAAACCTGAAACAATTGACAAAGCAAACAATGAGCAAAAGTCTGGTCAGAAGCTTAGAAGCAGAAACAAAGAAGGTAGGCATTAGGTCTGCATTGTAAGAAATCAGCATTCTCTGGTGTTATTCCTTAGTGACAATTATCTGTTGAGCCACACTTGTAACAGAAGTCTGAAAATATAAAATGTGGTGGAAAAAAGAAAATAGCATCTATTGTGCTGGTTGTCAATACTTCTAGTCACATCCTTCCTGTCAGCAGCGGTGACACTACCATCTCCAGACGGCAAAAGTCAGGACTCTAGCAGTGCAGCCTAGAGAGACTGGACTGGTTGCATCAGTGTGAGAAGTATTATGAGAGCAAGGGCTCAATTCGTTTATCGTCTCTGGAGAAGACAGCTTCATTTGCACTGCACCTGGCAGTCACTCAGCAGACCCACACAAAGACATACTGTCACTGTAGCACCTGGAATTCAGACTCCTTCCCCAACAATATTAAGGTTTGAAGACACTAGGATTTATGATGATGTCTCAATGAACTTTGGGCTGAGTTTATTTTAAAAAGAGCTTTCTTTGACTCTGCTAAGCAATAAAGCAAAATTTCATTGCTATTAAAGGTAAACTGCAGTGAGCCCACGTGGCCAAGAAGGCCAATAACATCTTGGCTTGTATCAGAAACAGTGTGACCAGCAGGACAAGGGGACTGATTGTCCCCCTGAACTCAGCATTGGTGAGGTTGCACCTCAAATACTGTGTTCAGTTTTGGGCCTCTCACTACAAAAAAAGACATTGAGGTGTCAGAGTGTATCCAAAGAGCAATGGAGCTGGTGAGGAGTCCAGAGCACAAGTTCTGTGAGGAGCAGCTGAGGGATCTGGGGTTGTTTAGCCTGGAGAAAAGGAGGCAGAGGGGAGACCTTATCGCTCTCGACAATGACCTGAATGGAGATTGTGGTGAGGTGGGTGTTGGTCTCTTCTCCCAAGTAGCAAATAGTAGAACAAGATGAAATGGCTTCAAGTTGTGCCAGGGAGGGCTTTGACTGGATATTAGGACAATGTTCTTCACCAAAAGGGTTGTCAAACGTTGGAACAGGCTTCCCAGGGAAGTGGCTGAGTCACCATCCCTGGAGATATTTAAAAGACGCGCAGCTGTGGCACTTAGGGACATGGTTTAGTGGTGGGATTGGCGGTGTCAGGTTAACGGTTGGACTTGATGATATTAAGAGTCTTTTCCAACCTAAATGATTCTATGAACTCATTTAAATTTCTATATTTACAAAATATAGCTGCCTCCATCTGAACTAGTTTTCTGAGTTCCTATTCTAGTCAAGAGGAATTCAGCTGATTCATTCAGTGGGCTCTAGGGTACAATTCATCCACTCAAATGCAGGCACCTACTTTAGAATAATATGAAGAACTTTTTAAACTGCAGTGGCTAGATTTTTTTATTTGTTATAAAAAAGAACATAGATCATGTAGATCACTAAAATGTGCCTATGTTGTATTCCTTATTTCATAGAATCATAGAGTAGTTTCGGATTGGAAGGGACCTTAAAGATCATCCAGTCCCAACTCCCCCGCCATGGGCAGGGCCACCTTCCACTAGCCCAGGTTGCCCAAAGCCCCGTCCAACCTGGCCTTGAACCCTTCCAGGGAGGGGGCAGCCACAGCTTCTCTGGGCAACCTGTGCCAGGGACTCATCACCCTCCAGTAAAGAATGTATTCCTTATAGCTAATCTAAATCTATCCTCTTTCAGTTCAAAATCATTATCCCTTGACCTATCTCTACCCTCCCTGATAAAGAGTCCCTCCCCAGCTTTCCTGCAGCCCCCTTTAAGTACTGGAAGGCCACTAGAAGACCTTCCCAGAGCCTCCTCTAGGCTGAACAACCCCAACTCTCTCAGCCTGTCCTCACAGGTGTTGCTCCAGCCTCCAGCCATCTTTGTGGCCTCCTCTGGACCCACTCGAGCAGGTCCATGTCCTTCTGATGTTGGTGCCCCCAGAGGTGGACACAGCACTGCAAATGAGGTCTCACAAGAGAGGAGTAGGAGAGAATTGCCTCACTTGACCTGCTGGCCACATATCTCTTGATGTGGCCCAGGACACAGTTGACTTTCTGGGCTGTGAGCACACATGGATGGCTCATAGTCAGTTTTCCATCTATTAGCACCCAAAGTTCTTCTCCACAGGGCTGCTCCCAAGTCAGTCTTCACCCAGCCTGTATCTGTGCATGGGATTGCCTCAACCCCTGTGCAGGACCTTGCACTTGGCCTTGTAGAACTCCATGAGGTTTGCATGGCCCCACCTCTCCACCTTGTCCAGGTGTCTCTACATGCCATCCCTTCCCTCCAGTGTCAACCACACCACACAGCGCGGTGTCACTGGCAAACTTGCTGAGGGTGCCTCGATCCCACTGCCCATGTCACCAGCAGAGATGTTGAACAGTGCTGGCCCCAACACCCCCCCCTGAGGAACGCCACTTGTCACTGCTCTCCACTGGGACATGGAGCCACTGACCGCAACTCTGAGTGTGACCATCCAGCCAATTCCTTATCCAAGGAGTGGTCCATCTGTCAAATCCCTGTCTCTCCAATTTAGAGACCAGGATGTCATGCAGGACAGTGTCAGATGCCTTGCACAAGTCCAGGTAGATGACATCAGTTGCTCTTCCCTTACCCACCAGTGCTGCAACCCCATTGTAGAAGGTCACCAGATTTGTCAGGAACCAGAATGCCATCCTAAAGGATCAATGCATTTCAAGAACAGTTTAGAATATGTTATGGGCATCCACAAGTAGAAAAAACCCCACTATTTTATATAACTTCAAACCTTAAGTCATAATCCAACCACATTAGGGTCAAGTATTGGCCTCCAAAGAAACAATATCCTTAACTGCCTTTGACAGAGCTTGTAACAGCTTTTTACAGGCACCAGGGTAAGGACGCTGGACCAGCTGTTTAGAAATAGTGATGTTTTGTCCTGTTAAGTGCACGAAGCATTTTAATATGGAAAGCTATTCCGCCAGTGGAAAAGGCCCTGAAAATAGAAACGTTCATGTGGACCATTCATTTTTAGAACAGTTAATCATAATTGATCCTTACACAATGAATACTAAATAAGAGTTATTATTAATAATGAATAATAAGAATGAATTATAATGGTGTGTTTATTAGGCTATCAATAATTAACAGGGATTTGCCATTTATTGTAAATACTGTTGCTGTTTCTGTTGCAGCTTTGGATGGCGCAATTTATATGGTAATTTTATATGAAACAGTGCCAATTACAGCATGGCTATTACAATAGAGTAGAAGCAAATGATGACTTTATCAGTTTTGTTAACTTTTTCATTTTACTCATTGTTAGCACAGCCTGCAATGTAAACATGATGTAGTGAAAGGAATAAAGAAGTTTGGTGCAAGTCTAATAACTTTGGCTAGTAATCTAACTTCCCCCAGGCAATCACATGGCAGAAATAAATACAGCAGGGCAGAAATAAAGGCAGTCAGGTGAGCATTAGGATGAAGCAGGAAAGGGGGTGTCAGGGTTTGTTAACTATAAATGCCTTCTGAAAGTGCCACTGAAAGGAAGGAGAGCCAGAGTAAGACAAGCCCAGAGGATAACCGCAGCCATGCCAATAGAGGCACAGGGCAGGGCAGGATCCCTCCATCCGATCTAATTATTTAGGTAACACCAGGGCTGGATTTAACAGCAGCATGGCTGGAGATATGCACGCACACAGCCTCATGCCTCTCACAGCACTGCCAGTGGGTGCAGGCCAGTGATAGTGTGAATCTTTTAAGCTTGTTGATTCAGAGACTGTTTTGAGCTTGTGCTATCAACAGAAATACAAAATTATCAGACTACGGGAACAGCTAACCAGAAAGACACACGTGATGACTTCCACAGCAGAAAAATTCAGCACAAGCACTTTGTATTGGAGTATGTCTTCTGTTAAAGTCTAAATCTGTATTGTTCTAGAGAAATAATCTGCAGTATATGATCACTACCGCTCTGGAAAAAAAAAAAAAAATTTTTCCTTGTAACAATGACAAACTTTCATTTCAACTGTAAAAACAAACCGATGTAAAACCAAAATATTATTGAATGAACATATATAGGAATAATAGGGACTGGCAATAAAAAAACATCCTAAGAGCCTGAAATATGATTTAAAAATAAAGGACTTGGAAATATTTAAACATTTCAAAGGTGGAAATTTACTATACACATCAGTAATCTGTCTGAATGTTAACATTACAGACCGCAGCTAATTTAAAAGTAAAAGCATTTCCAGTATGTGTTCCAAACATAATAATTTGTGAATTAAATTGAGGATATCTGATAGCAATAAGCAGGTATAATACATATGATGTAGTTAAAAAAAAAAAAAAGAAAAGAAAAAAAGGTTTGGATTTTTAATCATTGTATTACTTCAGGAGAATTACCATTTATCTGTCCACAACATTTAACAGTCTCTTGAAAATTTTAGGAAACAAAGATCATCTTTTAAAATATTTAAAATAATTCTATAATCTTGTTGGAACCTGCAACTTTGATATTAATAATGTCTTTTCAGCACTGCCTTAGATGAACCTGCATGGTACACAGATGGCAAGTCATTTCCATGAGAAAAATGAGAACTGGCCCATCTATGGATCCCTAGAGGGTGCCATGACCCATTAGCAGAGGAAAGGCGACCTTTACTGAATAATAATTGAGAACTATTACTAAGATAATTACAAAACCAATTGACTGCCAGAAGGCTTAGACCTCAGATTCTCAATTTATATAGCAACTGCTCGTGATCTGCACAGGAAAAAAAAAGCGCTTAGGGTTCACAAACACCATAACCTCAACATCTGCCTGCCATCTAAAGATAATGATCTGGTATTAATTAATTTGAACAGTGCAGTCATTGCACAGGTAGACTGTATCACAAATCAGACACTTAACATAACCTGAAGTTATCATGTTTTTGTCCAGCCTGTATTAACAAGCGAATAGTATAAGGTAAATTAAACTGTTGCAGGTCACAACGTGAAAATGAATTGATTTAATTCTCTTTAGCAGTGAGCATGATTGCAATTCTGCACTGGATGTTGTACTGGTAAACATGATAAAGCTCTTTGTAAAAACGTTTTGCAAAGTGCTCCTCTGACAACATTTTCTAATGCATACACCTTCAACAGCTTTTTCAGATTCCTTCCTTTAGAGGAAGGAGGAGAGAGCCTTTGAACAAGAACTTTTTCATTTTTTGTTGATTATTTGTTTTCCAAAGAGGAGTTTCTGGGAGTAAAGCTATTAAAGGATATCTGTTGTGAGATACCACTATACCTCTGTGGGTGAAATCCTGGATAGCACTAAAAATCAATGAAAAAATTCCCCATAGCTTCTCCCATGTCTTCTGCAGGAAAATGATGTACAAAAACTACAGCCGGTACACCATATGTGTTGCTGATTGGATTTCCAAAATTATCCTTCCTTACATGTGAAGGATATTTTGAAGAAGGTTTCAAAAGCAGAATGATTCAACAATTTAGTGCCAAGTTTCACACCTAGGAACTGATACTTAGGAATGTAGAACATCAGAAATACCCAGCGTGCTGAAAAAATCATAGCTAGCCTTCCTCCTTAAGAGGAAACAGCTGAAATCACTGTGAAAAAAATGCTTTGGATAAAATGTTCTTTCACCTAAAACCTGCTTCTTGATTTTTAACTCTACCACTGAGTCCCATAGTTGGGATTCTTTGAGGAGTCTCCGCTATAAGGAGAGCTACAGGTAACCATTCTTCAGGGAGGACAATTTAAGTCGCAGCATGAAATTTATGTAAAATTCAATTCACATTTGAGACCTTTAGTAAAAAAGAGCTGCCAACACTGACGGAATGCTTATTCTGCATGACAGAAATGTTAATAAAGACAATTTCTTGTCCAAGAAGTACCTACATAATAAAACGTGGTGGAAAGAGGAGATAATGTATTCAACTTACAAGAAGATGCACAAGCTAGGATTAAAATTCATGAAGAGTTAAAAAAAAATAACAGCACTCTCAGCTGAGCTATCTACACCCAAATCCAAACATGCAAGTCAACAGGCACCTGAGGACACTGTGATTGTGTACTGAACCTCAGGCATTCCACCAGCTGGCACGTCAAACCCACAAAATGGACTGGGTTGGGCTTGAAGGTTCAGATTTCTTTTGCAACTCTGCCTTCCAAGGCCTTTCTGTGGGAAATCCCTCCTCTTCTCATTGTCCCGACTGTAACAAAATCTAGATCAGAAGCAATAAGAGCATGGGCTGACAGCAGTACTGGCCAGGAAGAGGTCTTTACAGATAGACGAGCTGGTAAAAGCCAGTTGTCAACAATCTTCCCATGTTCAAGTTTGGAGTGACCAAAGCATTGCATTCTCAACACCTGTCACAACAGCTAAGGTAGGAAAGTTTTGTGCTGGTATACTTCATTTATTTACAAAGACCATAGGTCAGAAGACAGCATTATTTTCTTAAAAATCTTCAACAATTTATTCCAATGAACAGTCTATAATCACGTTTAGTATATATTTCTCCCGAACAGATATTAATAAAATCTGAAAAAAAAAAAAAAATACTGAAGGAATATATCTTCTGGGAGAAAGGACTTCAGTGGCAATCAGGAAGAAGATAAACACTCAATGAGACAAACTGAATCAAAACGTGCTTGTAAGGGTGGAATCACTTGCACTCAGTAAGAGCTGAGAAAGACGAATACAGCAAGGCATAACAAGGAAGAGTGGGGATTAACGCAGAGTAGATGCACATATTTTTGTATTAAATCAGTGATGAAACAGCAGCTGACACAGCTTTCAGAAAACAATCCTTTAAATTCCTTGACAGCGCATTTTGGACATGGCTAGTGTATACCTTAACCCCACTCCCTCAGTTCTCCTGAACTCCCTCACTGTCACGCTTCTGATACAATCTCAGCTCAATTTCTGACACGCTCAGACAGAATATGGAAAATTTAACTCAAAATATGCACAGTATTCTTAGAAACAAGGAAGCACCTTGTTCTGGGAGTGGAGCTTGTCTGGTGACCCCTTCTACCCAAAGTTTTATGGGGATTCACATTAAAGATAATCCATTCTTCATAGATTATCTTTGTGCTGTAATGCATTCTAGGAAGATTTATTTTTAAAATTTTCTGGCAATCACCCTATTTCCATCAATAATCCCTGTGATATAGCATGTTTTCAAGCAGTCTTTCCTCAAGAGATTTAAGCTGTAGGATGGCACTTATGCAGCTTTTGACTGTTGTAATTGAAGTAGAGATCAACAAAATTGGATGTTGTTCTGTCATCCTTGACTGGGCTCCTGGTGCTAATCAGGAGTTGGAAATTACACATTCAGATGGATTTAGAGACATATAGTATGTGACAATTCAGCAAGAAGTAAAGAACATTGTTTTGAATTCTTAAAGGTTAGTGATGCAAGCTGCAGTGAGTAAAAATTTTGAGCCCTGAAAGAAAACCAATTAGGTATAGAAAACAAACACATTGCGGTAATGTAATCTATATTTTCATACATTTAAGGCCAGGAGAAGAGATTAGTTCATCTACAATGAGTTTTTGTTTCACAGATACTTACATTCCATCCAATTACCTCTGATACTGAGCCCCTGTAACTTGTGTTCAGCCAAAAAATAACTTTCAGAAAGTAGATAGACTGTATCTGAAAGCCTCTAGAGATGACGTCTACCATTTTCTACTGCAGTGTAGCTTGCCCCGAAGTTTAATTACTATTTCTGTGAAACAGAGAGAAAAAAGCAACAGCATGTGCTTTATTTCTAATTTGAAATTGCCTTGCTTTAGCTCCCAGCTACTGTTTCTTGCTATGTGTTCCTTTGGTAGATTAAAGAATCCTGTAGTATTTCATATTTTTTTCGCAGGAAGGTGTTTATACAGGCTTAATTTTCTTTTTTATAAGCTCAACAGAAATCTCCCACTGGAATGCATTCTTTCTGCCCTTCGAAACTTTCTTGTACCTTTATTTTGTACATATGCCTTTTCTTTTTTTCTGAAGCATAGATGCAGGAACGTTCCCAATATTCTACTACTCACCTGTAACAGTGAGTCTTTAAAATCATGATACTGCTCTAAATTCTATTTCTATCCAGAACCTTAGTGGAATCTTTACCACAGTGAAAATTGAGTAAATTTTGCCATTGAAATCGTGAGTGAAAAGAGATGAGGCATTAAATGCAAGCAAATGTACCGAAGGAAGCAAAAATAATAGGTCAGATTTAGAGCCCAATAGGCTAAGCAGCAGAGTGAACTGTATAAGCAATCCACACATTGCAATCTTTTTCACAGTACTGGAAGAAAAGCATTGACTACTTACATAAAAAAGCATGCGTAGATTTCCAACAAATCATATTTTGGAAAGATCTAGAAAGGGAGGAGGAAAAAACAACTCAGTTTAATTTATTACAGCCATGATGAAACTTTGGTTTTGCGTTTGCTATTATGGTAATGATAGTATCTTCTTAATATCCCAGCTGTTGAACGGATGACCAAATCAATATATTGTTCTCCAACAGCCTGATGTAGACTTTAAAGGTGAGCGCAGTACGGACAATCAATGAATCGTTTACTAATACTGATTAAAACCATGTTTTTCCTCCTGCTAGTCACCATAAATGGTTAAAATGTAAAATTTCTGGGAGGAAAGGTAGGGAATTCATAGGAGTGGAACAAATTCAGAGGCTTATGAAATCACAGCTTAATTTTAATGGAATACAGCCAATTAAATCAACATCATATAAATACAAAAACAATGCAGGTTACAAATCTTGTTAGCTATGAATACACTTACGCATTTGTTAAAATGACCTTGGTTTGTATGACACAAACTGGGCACCAGATGGACAACAGCCTCAGGGAATTATTTTTTTCTGCCAAAGTACCAACATTCAAGTTAATTTTCATACTTATGTTCTCTTGTTTTCTTTCTTATGAATTTATACTAGCATATGCCTTCCTTTATTTTTCATATTCATCTTCTTTGAGCATTCTTATGCTTACTGGCTTGTTATATTGGTCTCTATCTGTGCAATGACCTATGTTTCTATGATTTCCATGGATTTATTATTCTTACAAGAATCAGCTTTAGTTCTGCAACTTTCATGCTTCAATTCTGTTAGAAATCTTAAATATCTATACATATTTCTTATGGCATATAAGTCACAGTCTACAATTTTAATTTGAAGCTTATAAAAAATAAAATTATGTGTGTCGTGCAAATGTGTCACTTATAAGATATTTTTAAGAGATCCTTAGTCTATTTTTATAACCTATAACTGCACTTGTAGCTAAGCACAGCTGACAGTCAGACTTAAATGTTGTTTATATTCCTAGCGTGAGCAATAATACCATTAAGTGAAAAAAACCTGGGCCAAAACTAGTATCCCCCCAAATCTGACTCAGATTAGACAAACAGAAACAGAAGAATAAGGAATCACTTCAGGCTGTATTCAGAACACAATCAAAGTTCAAACATTACTTCATAGTCTGCTGCTATGAGATGCTTTATTTGGTGGAAATATATTTTATTCAAATAGAGGCTACTTGAGTGTAGCCCAAGTATCTTTTATAAGCCAGTAACAACTGGGAGAAGGTGAAGTTGAGGAAATTAAAGCTTTAGCAATAGGACAGATACAGTATGAAATATACGCTTTCCTTTAAGAGAATAAAAACATGTTCAGAAAAAAAATACTGAAAAAAATGATGGCTAAAAAGGCAACAGAAGTTCTGGCAATGTCAAGTAATGTGCAAATTTGTTTATTCATTCAGGTGTACACTAAAAGAAAGGATCATCACCATGCCAACCCTAGGGTGACTCTCTTATTCTTCTCAGGGTGCTTTAGAAACCTGTTTCCATGAAGAAACTGTGACTCTGTCATTGGAATTTTTGTGCCTTTGTTGTATAAAAATACTGATTTTAGTGATTGTTCATATGACAGTCTGAGCTTTTTGAAATCTATCTTTTCTTATGAAATACAATAACAGCTTTCCCCAGTGGGCATATTTAATTTTACCAAATCCCACATCAGTTCAAGCTTATTTATGTCCGCATACAAAGCCTAACAAAGACAAATTTCTTATTTTGTGTTCCGATTTGTGTATTGAGACTATATCTCTCCTTCGACAAAAGAAGTGAAAAGAGAAGTAGGGTATGTCAGCTAGTCCCTTTTTTTATTTTTTTTATTTTATTTTCTTCTTTAAATTGACCCCAAAACTGCCTAAGCACTATAATAGCTTGTAGAGATTCAGTCAATAAAACCTGAACCAAACAGTTAATTTGTATTAGGTACTGAGAAAAAAAAAATCTATTTCAAAAACACCAATACAACACATCTGCAAGCTCCTGTGCTTTTATTGTTTGTTTGCACATCTGCAGAGAGTAGTCAAGTGCTGAGATGAGCCTCTGCACTGGCTCAGGGAAGAGCTCTCCTATGTGCGTTCATGTTTCTGGGCAATAAAATACACATTCAGATAGAGGTGGACCTATCAGCACTGAGTAATCTGCACTCAACAGTTGGAAGGCCATGGCTATGAACTATAAAGATGGAGAAACATTGGCAATTAACGTCTGTCTTTAGGCAGCAGCCGAGACAAATATAACCTTCTATCCCCGCAGGTCCCAGGTATAGTAATAGCAAAAGGAATCACCTACCACCAGCTCACAGTGCAGTGAGCTCCCACCTCTTTCTGCTTTCCCTTTCCTCCTGCACCTCTGAGCAACCCTGAGTTAAGGCTGATCATCCCTAGGAGACCCCAAGTTTAAAAACAACGTGACTAGTCTTTGTTCAGCTTATGGCGAAAAGAGACATCTAAAGGGTTTAATACCTCAGCAACTGTAAAAGGTAATAATTAGATGCTTTTGTTTGCATTTCAAATGATATATATTGGATCAGACTGCGGTATCGGTTACCATTTGCTTTCTATGAGAAAGCAGTTGGAAGGTAGTTAACATTGACTGATTTTTTGAAGTAACTTCTCATTTCGGTTTGAGTATGAAATCAAGCCATTACATAAAAGAAAAGATCTGATGATAAAACCCACTTAAAACAACCCTCTGTCTTATGCAACTGTTGAAATGAATTAAAATGAACCACCAAACTTTTGACAGAATAAGTTGATGACCTCTCAAATTCTGGCTCTAGCAAGCACAACAAGATTTCAGAGACCTGCTCTGCTGCTTGGATGCAGCAGTCAGTCCCTAGTACCAACATGAGGTATAAAGCACCAGGCTTGATGCTCTTATGATGGGATTTAACATGAAAAGAAAGCTCTCAGGTACTTCTGGTTGCTATGAAACCATTGACATTTTCTGTTGGAAAGTAATTTGTCCTTAGTATAGTACTAAATTAGAAAATAAGTAAATGGTATGTCTGCAATATTGAGGACACTAATTACTTTTGAACAAAAGATAACACTACCTGAGCAGACCCCTTTATGCTAGTCATGACTGGAAAAGCTTAATGTGGCATCTCCTACAGTCTAACACTGACTTTAAGACTGCCATCTGGGGCAGGAACTCTGTGAGGTAAAGCTGCCTACCTTGCATCCATGCCATTTTTCACCAAGTGAGAATCTGGCCCAGCAATTGTATTAAGCACCACTATGTAAATAATGCAGTAGTGAAACAAACACTTCAGTGAACTTCCAAGCTAGGTGCAGTTGTGAGTTGTCTCAGAAATACTTTGGGTCCACTACTGCTCGCCCCTTCACCAGTAGGAAAGGACGAGGCTGGCAGGTTAAAAAGGGCAGAAAGTTGAGCAAAGTCTTTGGTTCAAACAGGAGTGCTTCGGGGGATGAGTGAAGGAAGCTTTCTTCCAAGTTCACCCTAAAGCCAATACCATTAGCATTAAAATGGTTTTCAAAAAGAATTTTGGAAGTCCAGCATGAGTACAATCACTCCCTTAACAAAAGTATTCTTTTATTTGCATATTTCTCTATAATAAGCTAATAACTTTCATTACAACTAATAGTTCAGATCAGAGACCTGAGTGTAGGATTTGGTTGCTGAGGTCTCGGAGAAAAATCAAGTGATAGAGGTCAGGTTAAACAATTAGGTACTAAGATTTCCTGCGAGCAAGATGTGTTTGGACATTAAGGACTGCATGGTTGAAGAATATTATTAGGTCATAAATATAACAGGACAGCGTAATTTTGAAAGCTTTCTTGTTTTTATATGAATAATAATATAGAACGTTCTCTTGTATTTCCTTCCTCTGTGCATTGAATTTGGTGTGTACACTTCTACATGAATAATGCAATATAGCAAAATTGATGGCACAGTTCTTTTGTTAAAGCTGTTATGAAATGAGAAAACAAAATCTACAAGGAAAAGTTATGAGAAAAACAACATTTCTCTAACAATGAAAAGATGAAGTTGCCTGGCCGTTTACATTTGTCTCCTGTGTCATGAATATTAGATCAGATTCTTTTTATTAATCCATTGATAGTTCCGTAAGGCAACTCTTTTTTGAAAAACTCTGTCAGGACTGCTGTAAATACAAAAAAGATTTATGCATTAATTTTCATACGTAAATGACAAAATCCTCTGATACATTTGAAATATCTGCCTTGCAGTTAAAATAGAGATACATGTGCATGCATGCACACATTATTAATTTAACATTCGGATCAGCCTATCCTTTTAGAACATAGCTTACTATCAGCTGCCTTTTTCTGTAGGAAAGAACAGTAAACTACGAAGATGCTTGGCACTGAGGGCATGCTACAAATGAAAGAAATGGACAGTCTATGATCCGGGAAGCGTGGTGGACTAAAGGTGTAGTGGGTTTTATTTCAAAAGCATTTTTGTTTACAAGTATGAATGGGTTGCCTATATGCCAGCCCGCTGTAAAAACACAGATATCTACAACTCATTACTGTTATTACTTGAATTGTCTTTATGGCTGCAAGTCCCAGTCATGAACCTGTTAGGCTAAACATAGCCCGAAAAGCATAAGCTCTAAATAAGCCTGCATTTGAAGTGTATGTGGATAATTTGCCACAGCCCTGAGTATCTGTGTAAAGCCAAAAGTACCTCTAAGTTCCACATTTTCTGGCAGCAGTAAATCACAGAGCTGGGTCAACCCCTCCGTTTCCTTTCCCTTGCCAGTGAGACAGGGACTGCAATGGGCCTGCCAGGGCTCTCACTGCCGTACAGCCAAGCACATGCTGAAAAGGCAATGAGCTGCAATTAAATTTTTCTCCATTCCCCTTGTACCACAGCGGTGACGCGCATACCAGTGCATCCATGCTAACCCTCCAGAAGTGCAGCGTCCCCCTCTTGCTCTGCATCTTTTAGGCATTTTACAAAGGAGACTCAGAATTGTTCTTTCTTTGTACAGATGGAAAACCAAGGTACAAAACCATGTAGTGACTTTCTCCAGAAGGATAAATGACAATTCATTTTAATAGACCATTAGCTAATATAATACAATTTGCATAGCCCCTTGACACGAGCATTTTTAGGTTCTCCAAGTGAAAGACAAAATTAATCGGTCCATTACTAGACAGCAAACATGGCAGGTATGATACTCATGAGATTTAGTTCTGAATTATCTTCTTTCAATCAATTTGTCTGTATGGCACTTCATTGTATGCTCTGTTTATGGTGTAGTATTTGATGTAGTGTATAAACTCCCTGGAGCAGGGGCTGTAAAGTGTGATACCATCTACGGTAAATAGTAATTAATTAATAAGAATCCCAGATTAAAAAAAAAATATGCAATATCCTGTGAGAAGAAGTAAACCAGACTGAATTTTGTAATCTTCTGTATATTAATCCTCATTGTCTGGGACCTGAATAACCTCCAAAAGCACAGGAAGCAATTTAGTTACCCTTTCTGATCTGTAGTATGTCCTCACACTCTCTACACAAGGACACACTTTGTGACGCCAAGTATTTTATTCTGACAGTGTTTTGACTTAGTTTTAACATAACCTGTTGCTTAGTGTAGAGTGGTAAGGTTGAAGGCCAGCATGGCAATGAGATTTGTGATTCTTAAAGGATCTTATTCACAATGCTCCTGCTGAGCAACCTGCAGTCATCTACTAGAAAGTCTAGTAATACCCGAGAGTGATGTAAACCAGCTTGATCTGTGCTTATTCTGTGGTTACACTTACTGATGTAAGAGCTATGTATTTGAAATAGCAGCCCAACATCCCCATTATGTTCTACGAAAGATCAGAAATACTCTTGCACACAAAGAGAAAGCAATACATAAACTTAATGAAAAAATTTCTTAAATAAGCAAGCTAACATAAAAACTAGTAGTTGAGGTAAACTTTTTCCCATTCAAATACAGAATTTAGTTAGACCAATTAAAGTATAGTACTTTTCTAAATGAGCTTGATATTTGATATTAACTTGACTGTATCCTGAAGCCAGACTAGAAATCTATCAATAAATACATTTGTCATGTGTCTACAAAAAACAGACACCAAGCTTACTGAGATTACATGAATGCCTTTTAAGGTTATATAGAAAAGTGGCATGTGTGGGCACATGTATTGACAGTCCATGTCTGGGAGAATTAAAAATAAATAAGGGAAAGGATAAGGATTTTGTATGTCCAAGTTCATGCAGCCTGTCAGGGAGCTGATCTGTCCTCCGCTGTCCTACATAACAAACCATACATTATCTCATAGAACTAAGAACACAAACAAGTATATCATTGTAACTTCTCATTATAGTCTCAGAGACTTTGCCAACTGTGATATCACATTCTTTTGATCTGAAATATATTATTTACTTCCTTTTAGTTGTAAAACATGCTTTACTGACATTATAGATCTGTTTATTTATTTACCTTATTATTCGTTTGCTT
The DNA here is from genome assembly GCF_003259725.1 of Athene cunicularia. Classification (NCBI taxonomy): domain Eukaryota; kingdom Metazoa; phylum Chordata; class Aves; order Strigiformes; family Strigidae; genus Athene; species Athene cunicularia. The sequence continues at coordinate 7,725,688 of NW_020799110.1, read as the reverse complement.
ATGTTCCTATTTTTCATGTTACTTTGACTTACGTTAATAATTTTACTGTAAAATTGTTCAGCCTCATTGTACCAAACCCTTCCTGTCAAAACTGAATCTTGCAGCTTGTTTTGAAAACTGGGTTAGAAAATCTTAGTTGCAATCAAAACACTCCATAACACAAGACATAAAAACCTAATAGAGTATATGTTAGCATAATTGCTAGGCCAAGAATGGTGAGCCTTGCAAAATCATAACCTCTTAACAGACATTAATAAGGAAAACCACCAGTATGTACAACAAATAATAAAATACACATTGATACATCAGTGACTTTGTGTTATCAGAAAAAATGCTACAGGTTTATAAGGGGAAAAAAAAAAAATTTGAATAAATTTTAGATTCTTATTTTGATAATATTAAGATATTTCTGTTATCAGCCAACCAAGAAATCAGCCACGTATTTTGTTGATGTCAATGACACTGTTAGGGCTATCTTCTGGTTTAGTCAACCTCAGAATGTGGCCTACCATCAACTGCAGCAGGACTCTGACAATATATTTCACAGGTGATTAAACTCAACGTGTGCAATATCCTTAGGACATTATATTACCTTCAAGCACTGTCTAAGAGATGGAAGAGGAAAAAGTGAAGGCTCTAATAAGAGCTGAGCAGAGGGAGCATTCACTACATCTCACTTAAGAAAGTACTTTCATTCTGGGCTTCACTACAATGTTCAGAAATACACCAAAAAAGCACATTGCTGCATTACAAAATGTATCTGTCCTCTGTTCATAACGTTGTTTCTTTTGATGCTGAAGGAACTCTAAAAGGCGCACAGAGATGGAAGGGGCTGAGAGAGCTAGAAGATTTCTATTAACTTATTAACTCACAGCCCCTGAGGGCTTGTTCGTCATGGTGCCTATCAAAGTGTCAGTCTTTTCTATTACCTTTTGCTTCAGAAGATGTCTGTCTATCATTGTCGTGCTCTTCTAGCAGGATTATCCATCATTTTGGATGAAGCCAGATCATTCATTTTCATGGCTGTCTCTGTTAGCGAGCCAGGAAGGAAAGAAAGTGTTTTATTCAACAAAAGAAAAATGATGGAATTGCCCTCTTAATCATTTTCTTTTATTACTTAATCCCAAAGGTTGGGAGGAGGCTCTGCAGTTTATTATACCAGCAGTCACCAACACCATTATATTTCAGGGTGTAGCAATATGTCCAGCTTTTCAGCAGCTTATAAAACCAGCCATAAACATTAACTCCAGGCAAGAGTTTGTCATACCGCATTATGACTCAGAGCACTAGTTGACTCATACAGTTAGTATTGTGGTACCCCTTCCAGGCTTCCAGTTCACACTTGAGGTGGGCTGAGATAACTAGAAATCACAATGGGTTGTTTGATGAACTGCAGCCTTGTCCTCCTGGAGCTGTGTGCTGCTGGACCAAGCGTGCGCTGAGCTATTGTAGATTTTGCTAGGGATTTTACAAATGCCAGTTTTGCCTAAATGTTAGGCTCAGAGCACCCTGATCTACATTATTATGTATATCTTTAATATGGTATTAATTATGTCTTGTGTGAGTAGCAATACTACACAAGACACAGTCTACTTAGCAAAAAAATTTGCAAAATTAAACACTTAAAGCAAAATAATCATATTGTTAACTTCCCTCCTCAGCTTCAGCCGTACAATAAGGTGACTAGAACAATATTAGGTGAATCTTCTAGAAGTCTGGACATGATATAATTGGTTTTGACTGCTCAGAGTCCTAACACAAATTTCATTATCCCCATAACTACTAAAGTTACCAGAATAATCTCCATAATAAAATACGCAGATGTTTCAGAAAATGTATTAAGTAAGGTAAAAACCCCTAAATTGCACCCTGATCCATGTTAATATCCTGTAGAAGTCAGCTTCAGCTCTTGAGAATTTACAAAGTTAAGTGGCTTGGGTAAAGAAAAAATTATGGTTTGTCTTTTTGGTTTGTTTTTTTTTTTTTGAATTTGTGGTTTTGGCTTACTCTAGGTTGAGTAAATTCTCATCAGGTTTGTTTTTTGTTTTTTTTTTTTTATGGGTATTTTCATGTTGATGTTCTAATCACAGGAAACTGAGCTCCTACTGCCATTATTCCTTCACTATGAGCACTAAGTTTACACCTTCTCCTCTTCACCCCTACCTTGGCTGGCTATTTTCTTAAAAGTTTTAGCATCTTACTTACTTTGAGATCACCTCTGCCGTGTTAGATCTGGTAAAAACTGGCTACATATTCAGAATTTATTAGCCATAGGTAATCAAGCAGGTTAAACCAGATTAAAAATAGTTAATGAGTGAAATACTTAAAGTGGGGTGATAATTGCAGTTGCTGTAATCATGGGAAAAAGATTAAGTATTATAGCAAGGAAGAAAACATCAGAGGCGTGTGACACAGTAAGGATAAACTCACCCTAAACTCAGTCTTGTGAATGCCTTGTAGCAGCATACTCTTGTACGCCTTCCTATCATGGTCTGATGGAAAAACTAATGAAGCAAATGGGGATTGTATTTTTGACTTCACTAGGATTTGGGTTAGGCTGTTGGGAAGAGAAAGTGATACCGGATAAGTCTACTGGATAAGTCTACACTGTGTTTGCTGTAAACTCCCATCACACTCGCAGCCAGCTGGGCCCAAGTCAGCTCCAGAGCAGAGCCACAGTTAGCATGGCACAGAGCCCAAGCTAATAAGGCATGTGGAAAGCAGAGTATATTATTTCGAGCTCAGAACTGTACTGCTGTAGCCATAAGGCTCCTGGCCAGATTGGCACTTCAATCGAATAAATATCACATCTGCCTGGCAAAGTGCTCCAACATCTGCCTGAAAAATCCCACATAAATACACCCATTGCTGAACAGTTACAATCATGGCATATTCCTTACAATCTAAAATGTGACTGCACTACAAAAGCCCCTAAATATTTGTACAGAACTAGAGCTCAAGAAATAATTACTTGGCTAATTCTTCATAGTCTGGAGATGATGTCTTATTACTCTACAACGTCAATTGATCAAGTACTACTAAAGAAGACACTTCAGAAACGTTGAGTGTCTTCTCACAATCACACTTCCAAGAGCTGTATTTGTCAATGATGTCCATAAGTGGTTTCAGGATAATTGTGCTAACCTAATAAAACCATATGTCAAATTCCACAGAACTCTTGAAAATCAACTGGCACTTTTAAAGAGCAAAATTAGGAGCTGGGGATGGATACTTGTAGGGTCCCTTCCCTGCCCAAGAATGTGTGTGTTCAATGTGGGGGCTGTTCATTCTATAGCATTGTTAAAGCATCCATAACGATTCCTATTTTGAACGTGCTGATTACACAGGCTGGGATCTCAGAGTCCGAGTCCCTTTATGTTCCCCTCAGTGGATGGTACGGAGTTTCCTTTTTCTACAGATATCTACTGGTACCTGAAGGGTACCAGGCTTTTGAACCCAATGAACAACATAAATGTGTAGTTCAGTACCAGGTATTTTCCAGGAGGAAGACTACTTATTTCTGTTCTGGAATTTTACTGGCTTTTATTTTCTATTGCTTTATCCACTACAAATTTTTGCCTAGGTAGTTGGATATTTGAACATCAATAAGCTAGTTCAGACTGGGTCTTAGTTAATTTTTCTCTCTGGTGCATAATATAGTCTTCTAATATTAATTCAGTTAAAAGATTCTGGACTAAAACACACAATTTAAAGAATCCCTAAATATTCAGGAATCCATTGTAGAGTTTGTTCTCCACAGTCCTCTCTTTCCTAATAATTATTGAATTATTTTTAAAAATAGATTCTGGGAACATTTTGAATACTCTGAGTGTTTCAGAATTCCTTATGTTTTTCTTACTTTTACCCACACAGATCTCAGTAGTATCTGCAGAGTAAAAAGTACATCAAATTAATTATACTGGTTTGATATTACAATCAAGGACAATAAGGCAAAACACTACAGAAGTTAAGTACACCTGAATTCACTCAGCAGGTTAACCATGACTCTGACAAGCAGAAAGTGAAGATTCACCTAAATTCTCCAAAATTTTTGCAAATCCGACCTAAAAATGTTCAATTCCCAGCTCCAACTTTGCGTTCACAATCTCAGAATCAGGGTTCTACCACAAGGTACTAGGATCTGGCCTCTCTTAGGTATTACGTTGTCAAAATTCATAAGAGCAGTAATTTGTGCTCATCGCTATGCAAAAAAAAGCAGAAACAGTGTGGGATAAACGCTATGTGAAGTGTTTGTATATATACCCGACTTGGCACATAGAGTCAGTTCCCATGTCTGTGTGCAGGATTTTCCCACAGTTCTGGTTCCAGCCTCTGCACACGCAGGCACAGCTCAGATCTATCTACAATTACCCTACATGCACGACACGTAAAACAAAATCCATTCTCCCCTTGACCTTTAGCCTCACATAAAGAAAGAGATACACCACAGAATACAATAGGAACATAATTTTCAATTTTTCTTGCCAATGAAGTAGTAGATATTGGACTGCAACTGGGATAAATGTCAGGAAATTCTTTCCAAGCGTTTTCATATGTGCTGTTCAGTTCTCTTTACAATGGGGAAAAAAAATAAAATCTTAAGAAAAGCTGCATTGAGTCAGGGTTGTATATTATGCCTCACATTTGGAGGACACCAGGTCTACTCTGTAGCGCTATGATTCTACGGCACCTTGAGAAAATCAACTGCTCATCAAAAAGGAATTCCCATCTGCAGCCACAGCAAAACAGAAAAGTGTTACGCACGGATTTACCAGACACATGTCCCACACATACGAAGATCACAGATGGTACAGTTCCAACCAAATATAGGTGTTCTGGGTATTTGCTGCTACGGAGTAAACAAAACTCATATTAAAACAGACAAAAAAGGCTGACAAGGAAAATATTAAACTTGGGCAAAACCAGCAGTGATGATACAAATGGATGTGGGCTCTGATTTTCTGGATTAATTCAGTGATTCCTATAACCCAGGAAAAAAATAGCTGCAATTCATGAATAGCTTCAAAAGGCATTCTCTCTATAAAGAAAACTAGTGTCTTTTAAATACAGTTCATCAAAACAAGGGACTATATTCATTCACTCATCTTTTGAAACCACTGGTTAGAATGAGAGCAGGGATAGATATGGCCAGAAGGGGCTAACTAATTTAAATAATAGTTAAAAGAAGTCAAGACTTACTTCCCCTAAGTGGAAGAGAAGCCTTTTCCTCTGTGATGCTTATTATAAGTGCAGATTCAGTCAAGTTCATAAACAACAGGCAGCTGAACTTGCAAAGTTTTCCTTTAAGTGTTAAGCACAAACTCAGTGTTTCACTGCCAGAAATTTAATTACAATTAGAGACACTGAGCATCAGAGGAACATATTTTTTCTCTTTCTAAACAGATCTAATAGAGGAAGCAGAACCTGTATTTAACAAATATGCCTAAATCTGAGCTTGCCCCTTAGGCTTGATCAAAAAATAAGGAGAGCCTCTCACACCACCATCTCACCCCATCCCTCAGAAGGGCTAAATTAAAAAATGGAAATCAGAGGAAACACTGCTCTGAGCCATAAGCCTCATTCTCCTATACCCTGACACAGGGCCATGTATAAGCCCCTTTTTTTAGGTCTGACAAAACATAACAGCATTTGTAGAAACTGATGTCCTCGAGGATTGGTCTCAGAGAGAGGGAAAAGGGAACGTTTCCTCCTGCCTTTAATTTATCAGCCTAAGCAGCAGCAATCAGGATATAGCACCAGCAAAAGTAAATTTCTCGTGCTTATACAAATGAGAGAAACAATTATTGAACAGGCTATAAAGAGTTTATAAAAGTACAACCAGAAGAGTTAAATGCCTGATCTGGCACACATGATGTGGTATCAGTACACACTAACCCCTGCACGCCTGAGCAACCACCCTCCCAACTTTGACAAATCACCCTTCACTAAGCAGTGACATTTGAGCTAGTTATGCTGATAATGGGGGTTGGAAAATGATGCCCTGGGGAGTGTCACCTTCTGAGTAGACAGTGAAAAATCTCTATAGAAATTAAGAGAAGGGGAGGGACCTCTGCAAGAACCGTGTTCCTTCAGCTTCTCCAAAGTAAATTAGAGCTTGCGTTCCCTGCCTTCACGGGAGTTCTGCTCTTCTGGTTCAAAGTTCCTCTGTGTTAGTCTCGGAAGTGTAGTTCTTTGAAGAAGGCTCTAAAACATTGCCCTTTTTACAATGAAAATATAAAGCTCTACATTAAATTATTTTCAACCAGAACCCCATCTTAACATTGTCTTTTCCTCCTTGCCATCACATTCTACTTTGTCCTTAATAGTATCTTGGTTTATTCCTTCTACCCTGATTTAAACTATTTTGTTTCTATAGTGCTGATATAGAGTAATCCTAGTTATATTTTACTATCATTCATTTTTACATCATTCTACAAAACCGTTTTATACAACACTTGGGTGTATCTACATATAATATTTAGATTATGTTTTCCCTCCCATTTTGCATTCTGCCTTCAGCACAGTGCAATGGGAGGATTTCCCGTGAATTAACTGAGAGCTGATAATGTCTTCCACTGATGGGTATGAGCTTTACTTTGGTATTTAACTCAACTCTACAGAATTTATTTAAAAAAACCCAGTAAAAATAACAAACTCCCTCTGTTCTTCAGAGGTGATTTTTTTTTTTTTCTTTTTTAAAGGAATAGATTTACTTTCTCTGTTGTTAGTGTTGTACTGATGGTGAAGGATGATTAAAAAGAATAGCCTCCTTTCCTCCCACTACCCTCCAACTCATTTTATAAACACACAGCAACAATTGCAAATTTCTGTCATTTTTCACATAACAAAGAATAACATCCTAGAACAGCAAATTCTGGGAACCATTAGTTAGTTTCAGTTGTGATGGCTCTTGTTTTTATTTTGGAAACCTCTAGTTTAATAACCATTGATAAAGAAGGCCTGGTCTTTTTGATCACTATATAATATATGTATGTATATAAATCTGTGTATCTGTATATATGCACTGATAGGTGTGTACATGCACTGACATATTTATATGCACATTCGTTTATACATTTTTATCCTAGTCTTACACAAATTTAAACTGTTTACATAGGGCTATTACTTCTTTCACGTTAAAAAGCAGTAAAAAAAGAGTTGCCCAAATAGTTTACAATAAAAGGAGAAGATGCAATAAATGCAGTAATCACCTAAGTTGGGACCAGCTTTTTTAACGAATGGAAAAGTAGACTTCCTTCAGACCTCATCACTACTATAAGTATGATTTACAGCTAAGAACATTTTCTAGCTGTCAAACTTCAACCTGTTCTTGCTACTGTGGAGAATTTTTCTGTCAGCCTCCCAGTGTGCTTTTCAGAGGGGTTCTAAAGGAAAGTGGAACGGGAGGTAAGACAGAGCCTTACCTTTGTAAAAGAAGTTAATTTTCATAATTCTAAAATAAAAATTCACCCTAGGATAGATTCCATCTCAACTGCAGTTGAAAATTATGCACCTGTGTGACAGTAACATCCTAACATTGCAAGGTCACTGTAAAAAAACGATTCATGGGCTTGATATGAAAAGACTCACAAAAATCCTGATATATGTACCTTTTTGGTGGTGACAAGCCAGCTGTGACTGAAGTGACAACAGCAAATATAGAAGGTGGAGAGGAGTAGATCTGCTCCCTGTGACCAGAATAATCGAGTAGCTATCAGAGATATAAACTGGAAGAAAGACTTAGCTGAAGTCTAACCTCAGACTGTCACATAGTATTGTACAATGAATATGTATTTATATGGAAAAATTGTACATGTCCTCAGAGTAGTGTGGGAAAAAATAAACACTATGATTTGACAAATTGCAAAGGTGTGGCAGGAGGGAGAGGATCAGTAAAGGATGGTCTTTGCACTGGTGAGCTGGTGGTGGGAGCAGCATCTAGGTGTGTTAGAACTGAAATACAGCTACCATCCACAGACAAGACTGGAAAAAAGTGTGCTAATGGTATTTGCCTTATCTTCCTCTTTCATTCAATCCCTGTATTTCACACATACTACTCATGGGAGGACATCCTTCTGCTGTAGCTCAACAGGCGGTAAAAAAAAAAAAAAAATCACTATATAAACTAATCAACAGAGAAGTAACAGCTCTGACTAGACTCCCATGACATCAAACAGCACACAGTGAGGGGTGCAACATCCCTGTCTTTCATAACATTTTGTACTGGGGCGGCGAGAAGCCAGTCCACCATCAGAGGGAGGCTCTGGGCATGCTTAGAGCTTTGCTTCTTGAAACAGGGACCTCTGTAGCCATAAGAGGGATCACTTTCTGTCTTGCAATCATGCAAGATCAGATGAGGATAACTCACTCATATCCGTTAGTACTCTCCTACTTCAAGGGCACACAGAGAAAACAAGTAGACCAGATTGAAAACAAGATACTAGAGTAGGTCCTGCACATACACTGTGATTTAGCCTACAAACTAAATACAAAACATTGCAAAAGGGAAAAATAAATAATGAAAAATCAAAACCTTATGCCTTGAAAAAAAACTTACAGATAAAAAGCAGACAACTTTATCTTGGATAATAATAAAAAAACCCCCATTCCTTCATTAACCTTTATTCTTTTTTTATTAGCAGTCTTGGCACCACGACTCTGAGCTCAGCCCAGCAGGCTGCACAGGCAATGACATTTCAGAGATTGGCAAAGCATAACAGTCCATGTCAGTCTAACACTATCTTGAGTTTTTGTCATTCACAGCAAGAAGAAAGCCGGCCAATTACTTTTGTACTTTTGAGAGGAAGCTGAACAAAAACGGTAGTGTGGGGTAGGAGGGTGGCAGGGATTAGAAAGAGAAAACAGACTGAAAAATATTCCATTGACATTTTGATAATCTGGGAAGCAGACATCACATTTTAGGCAAAACATTAGATTAAACATATTTCCTCTCTAATCAACAGCCTCAGTGTGGAGACTACAGGGAAATAAGTTAGAAGTTTTTGGATGTTACATCTTCCTGTTTTCATGAAGAACATTAGAAAAGACTATGATAGGTTATTTTAGACACAGATAGGCACAGGACAGGAAAGGACCACAAGAATTGTTTCAGTTCATCCCTTTGCCCCAAGACTAGATCCATCATTGAATGCCATCTTTTTACTAGTCTGTCTGTATAACAGTTGGTTATTACTGGTGACCCTACCATGAAGGATACTCAACCGTCTTTAAAGTGTATATGCCCAACTACCGAGATCTCTATATGCAACAGGGGACAAATGCTCTGTCAGAAGACTTTTGGGAGATTAAACATGTAATCTCTGGTTTGGGGCTTTTACTGTTCTGATAGAAATAACTCTACAGTAATAAATATTACATTCGTGTTTCAGAAACAAGAAGTTGATCCCAAGTAAGAACCACATACTGCAACCCCTGATGCTTGCAGTTTACAGTCAAGACTATGAGAAAGGGCTGAGAGGAAAACTGGACTCTATTCTTCACCAAAGAGCTCATCTCGGGTATATAAATTTAGCGGCTTCACATGAACAAACAAGAAATCTGTGGCAAAGTGAATTCAATTCAGATCTCACCAAGTTCCAGGACATTGAATTCCTTAATACTTGTGTATAAATGAATAATAAAAAGCCCTGCATAGGAATACTTCATATAAAGATTAAATCAGAGCTATTAGGCCTGGAAATATAACTGCCACGACAAGCTGTGGCACCTGTTGTCTGAAATGTGAAAAGTGATAACTGTATTTGAAAATATTAAGAATATTAGGTTAATTTGGACTCCATCATGTCCTACAAACTAACTACAGTAAAGACAAAAAAAAAAAAAAAAAAAAAAAAAAAAAAAAAAAAAAGAGGGAAAAGGAAAAAAGGAAAAAAAATCATTCAGTCAAATCCAGTGATAACATAAAAAGACTTCCTAAAGGCTCTATTTAAAGTTCACCAGGTCTTGCTAATGGAAGACAAACAATATGTGATGATGAAGCCAAGGTGGAAGACACTGTCCATAGTAAGAACAAAATGAAAAAGTGTGGTGAAAATATAATATCTAGGATCTATAAACATTTAGGAAAAAAAAATAATGTCAACAGACATAAACTTGCAATGTTAAATTTTAAAAAATCATTCATATAACTCAGCATTCAAAGACTGAGTAGTGGCCATTGTAATTTTCCAAACACACTTCACTATTAATGGAAAATTCTTGCTTTTAATGGAATTCATTATGTTGCATTGCATGTTTTCATTTTAATTGATAGTTCAGTAGTACGGCTGATTTACCCCTTCCTTCCATAACAGAACTGCTTAAGCAGACACAAGTTAAGCTCTGTTCTTTTGATTAGCAAAAGCCAGTGCCTCCAGTGTTAACTAATTACTCGTAATGCTGAGAAGGGAGCATATCCCTTTGTATATAAGTGTTCTAGCTTAATTAATGCTCTAAGTGAATTTTCAGTATGATTTTGGAAAATACTATGGAAGTAAGGTATTTTCTATCTATAGAATTTACTCCTAGTTGGAATACTATAAGTGGTTTAGACCTAAGAACTCTTTCTCTAGTACTGCTGACCTAGAATAGATTGAACTCACGAAAAGATCTTTTGCACATCACACTTCAAAAAACTTCTGCAACAAGTGAGAGAAAACACAGGCCAAAACTTTTTAAAACTAATCTTAGTAAACTGGTAAGTTTATATGTTCTTTTCTAAGGATTTTCAGCAGCTGCTGAATGATAGCTGTGATGGGCCCATCAACAAGATACAGTTGTGCTGTATTAAAAATAATAGCCTCTAAGGTTAGGTATGAACTGGTGCCCCTGGGAGCAAACACCTCTAGGCTAAAGAGAGAACATGCACCACAGCTACCACTGACGGAGTGCGAGATCCAATACTGTACCAGTCTTTGCTGTGCCTTATTTTAGGGGGGACAAATTCTATATGTGAACCAGAAAGGTGGTGAAATGAGCAGGTCCCAGTTCTGAACAACCTGAGTACTGGGACTGTAAAGTGTGCTGCAGCCCGCACCTATTTAATCTAGATGCAACATGACAGACAGTCTGGATTTATGCTGAGCATCAGGTAGAGAACAGCCTATTGAGTCCACTGAATCTCAACTAGGATTTATTAAGTCAGAGGGCAGAGCTGGCCATAAGATTTTTCCACCTTTTTTTCCCTTCATAAGAAAAGAATTAAAAAAATTAATACAACTTCTCATTGGTTAAAAGGATTGTATGCCAGTATTAGTGGGAACTGGTCTTTCAGTGATTTTAATCTGCTTGAAGAGAAAAGCATGTGTTCGTTCCAGAGTCCTTAGGCTCTCTATTTTCTCTTATTGTTCAAAGGATATTTCTTGTTAAGGTTTAATTGAAGTTCACCAATAACTTTTTTCCTTGCATCAGAAAGGATGACTGCACTTCTACTGAATGAGAAACATTCTTCTCAGAAGGATAAAAGATTTCATTCCCATCTTCTACTTCAAAATTCGGGGATGGAAATGCAGAATTGCTTTTCCTGAGGGCTGTCTAACAGTGCAGTAAGGATGTAAATGAAGAGCCACATCTCTTAATTGTCCTGAATATGCCTGCTACAACTCCATTTTCTACTCTGATACCCAAACTTCAGCCTTCTAGAAGCCATGTTGTGAGGACATCTCCTTTCCTGTGGGCTACGGAAGATACACCGTATATTAGCAAACTTCTGGACCAGTCCTTCAGCAATAAACAGAAAGGCTACCAAAAGACACTTCATCTTATTAGGCTATGCTGATAATGCCAACTATCAAGGTGACAATAATTGCTGTATTGCTTCTTTAAACTACCCTAATTTGTCTTTTTATTGTATTTTTCCTGCTTGTACTAGATCACATCTCATCTATGAATGCCACCTGACCACTCCTGTCCCACAGGATGGAAGCTGGACCCTGGTGAGGACCTGGGACTGTGAAGCTTCAGGAAACAGCATACTTTTAGAGACAAATGCTTTAAAAAAGGCAATGGTTTCAGTATAAATGAAGAACTGACAGCTGATACAGGGAGAAAAGCCTGTAAACAACCAGAAGACACTTGAGAGGAATTCAAATGAAGAACCAGAACCAACACACAGACTCTGACCCAAACTCTTGTGGCATTGACAGTGATAGCTCCTGTCATCACCAGGCCATGGACAAAGAGTGCAGAATACACAGCTGGATTCAGTAAGGCTATAAATCCCTTTAGAAATACTTCTTCTGGCTGGAAAGAAACAAACAAAAAAATCAACATCATTAACAATTGATTAGGGGCTGTTGGCTTTACCAAGAAAGCCCACATACCTGGGCACATTTCTTACTTCTTGTCTTTGACACTTAACATTGCTTTTCATACATCAATAAATCCCCCCTGTATACACATAAAAATCACTGAAATCATTACAAGAATCTTTAAATAGATTGAAACCTCTGCTGAGCTGTTAAGGCAGAAATAACAATGGAAGCTCTTACTTTTGCTAGACAAAGCAAGAGCTGTTTGTAGAAAAAGGTGCCTTTATATGAAGAGAGGACAACGAGAGAAAGGAACAAATTCAACTCGTCTGAGAGCTCAGAACACATGCACAGGATGTGGTTAGCCCCATCTAAACACAAAATACTACTTAGCACTGCAGTACACAGGGTCTTTTCTCAATTTAAAACTCCAGGACAAACAGTCTGAATTGTAAAAGTCCACAGTGACAATACACTTGATCTGCAATAGAGAACACATGGAGGAGCATGAAATAAATATTCCAGTTGCTAACTAAGAGAAACAGAAGGTAACCTGGAAAGACATTTTCCTTAATCATTCTTCTCTGAGTGATTTTTGACTGAGTTGCCTAACTTGCTACCTAGAGCATCCTTTCCCTCGAACTTCCTATCTTTAGGGAGGAAAAATTCCAAATTCCAAAACCAGGGTGTCCATTGTTTTAATTTCTCTTGGTTTCTAAATATGCCTGCTTTTGTAAATATTTCATGGCTAAGTTTGAAGAAGCCTCCTCTGAATGTAGGCCAGCTTTATGAACCAGAATTCTGAAAATCTTTCCCAACATGTTTGTTTTTTTAGGTTTTTTTGCAAGGAAAATGCTAATGCTAAAGACATGTCACCAGTTTCTAGGAAAAAGATTAACATGTTTGATCCCTTTTGTTGCTCCACCTAACTGAAAGGTAGAGACCAGATGTGACAGTTTTCAAATGACATCTGCTTGTTCGTCTCTAGTGCTGATGGGGCTAGATGTATGTTTGTCAAGGCACACTGCCTCAGTTCCTCCAGCCTACCTCTCTGCCACTGCCTGCACTTTGCATTTGAGGTATTAAGTCAAATTAAGTGTTGTTTTGCCATTTGTGAATGCTCTTGAAAGTGTTCGATCTGCAGCAGGAGCAAGGCATTTACCTGTCTTGATCTTGTGTGGGACAGTCTCCAAGCTGACAGACGGTGCTGTCTCCTCCATCTGCTCTGCCGACAGCTCCTGGGAGGACAGTGCGTGGATGGAGTACTTCAGCCCATTAAGTAGCCAGCAAAAAGCTGCATCAATTTATTTACTGCTTTAAGCATATAAAAATGACAGAGATAGACTCAGGGTTTCTCTAAATGCTACCCCATGAAAATACGGGAAGAGCACGGGCAATGGGAACCCCTGGGAGCGCTCTTCATACACTGCTGTATGACCCACCTGTTTATCCGCTAACAATCTGCGTGTTTCTCCAGTAAGCACAACATCAATCTCTTTATGGGTCATAAAAGAAGAGACTCCTCTGGTGCATCTACAAGCTTGGCTACAGTCCATCTCTCTGTTTTTCCAGAGATGCATGAGGCACAAATGATGGATTCAGCACAAGGAGTCTCAGCTGACAAAGAAACTTCTGTTTTCAGAAAGATTCCTGCGGACAAAATCCTGGTTATAAAAACCCAATAGAAAAAGTACACTTTGTAGAAACTTTCTTTGTGTGTGCTCAAAGATACAGACTACTTCGCCATGTGAAAACAATACTGCAGTTCATGTATATATTTGCATATATCAAGGTGTGAAATCCCAAAGCCCTTGAGTCTGGAGTTCCTGTTCCACTAGACAGAACAAAATCAAATGACCCTTGGTGAATTTGTGGCTTCTATGTTCACTTATACAGATGGTCTTAAAAATTCAATTGCTAAAACATGATATAAAACAAATGATAAAGTTTTCAAAGACTTATCTCCAAATCAGAAATCAACACTTGCACTACCCAAACTGCAGTTGATAGTTATGGAAATCCAAATGCAAGCACTCAGTTAAAGAGGAAAGGGAAGGGAAATATAGTGGTTGGATTCCGAAAGAACAATGGTTATTTATGTAAATTTGCACTGCAGTTATTATTTTAAAATATTATCATATACTTGTCCTATATTTACTGTTACTTCTTCCCTTTAGAGATTTCAGTAATTGAGTTCTTCCTATAAAATGTACCTTTAACTTGTTTGTTAACACTAAAATGAATGAATGAATGAATGAATGAATGAGGAATATGCTTATGTTGGTAGACTACACCATTGTTCGTTTCCCCAAAGTAATCATTTATAGTGTTAGCAGAGACTAAATAAATGAGATGGAAGGATGGAGAGTGCTTACACCTGTTGTAATTAATTTCCAAGTAAGCTTCCTTTTAGAAGCTGAGTTTCCAGAGAAAAAAGCATCCTACCACAACACCAGGTCATTTTGCTTGTTTCAGATGAAATGTTTACAAAATATATAGTCTTGTATAAAAAATATGTAAATTAAAATATAATACATTCTGTGCATATTATTTTAGGAGCCAATGAAATTCAATAGCTCAGATGATATTCAACACAGAGACAGAAAATATTCCAGTAAATGAACTTAAAGCTTCCTGAGTACAAAATTGCCCTCATCTAAACATCACTCATTCCATACAGAGACCATACAACAAGGTAAGTTACATCCCAAAAGATACTGCTGAGTATGTTGCAAATGCTCCTGCACAGAGCCATGTTTTAAAACAGAAGCAGTAATAATTCTTAAATATCCTAAAGGTATGCACAGCCTTGCAGGGTACCTTCCAGAGCCATTTCTCTTACTGTTACTGAGGACCATATTGCATGCCATCTATCTATAGATATCTTCTATCCAGATATCCAGAAACAACAGCCTCAGCCCATCATTTACTAAGATGTTCCTCTCTTTGGAGAAGAGGAACAAGACAACAGTCACTCATTGGAGGAGGAAAATGTGACTGCTAAGGAAAGGAAATAAAGACAGAGATTACACCTCTGGTAAGAAAATCCCTAACAGGAGACCATTAGTAATAGGGAATGCTCTGAAAGATAGCAGAACCCAAACTGTACAAATTCAGATTAAAATGAAACTTAAAAATATTTAACCACAGCATAACTATTAGAAAATGTAATCTGCGAATACGGTGAGTAACCCTATTTGCCGTTTCTGAGAAGTGTTTGGTTTACCCAGTACTGATGAACAAACATTGAAGCTCAAGATCCCTGTACAGTCTTTGGTGAGAGGGAAGAGCTTCCGTGAGTGAAAAAAGAAAGCTTATACCAGGGAGGAGAAAACCCAGTTCTTTAAAGCCAAAACTGGTTTATCTTCTCCTAAAAGACATCAGAAATAGTAATGGACTGAAAGCAAATATTACGGGGTGAGATCCTGCCATCTCCAGTACACAGGAGATGTGACTAACCTGTCCTATCAGCCTTCTCCGGCCTTGACATCTGTGTGTGCATGAATTTACCTATTTAGCAGTAACAATAACTCTCCTTTAAAAAGTCTCTGTGGAACATTTTAATTAGTTTGGTCTTATGGCTTGTCTAAAATGCTTCTGATAGCACAGTGTACACTAAAGTACTGTTGTGAATGCCTAAAAATATCAAATCTAATTACGGTAGCTGTGCAACTGGAGTAATGAGAAGCAAGTGTGACTGATAAGAAGTGAGATGGCAGGCTAACAAGCTGAACCTCTCTAGTTCAAAGGACTAACAGAGGTCTAAACAAAACACCTGTGGTATTGCTTGGAGGAAGATACGTGGACTAGGAAATGTGAACATACAACATTAAAAAAGAGACGGTATGAACTGAATCATGGCAATGCTAATTATTAGAGCAGACAGCATATGGGTAAAATAAATAGCTAATAAGGATGTACAAGACTGGAGATGGTTACTAAGAGAAGTACACCTGATGTAGTGAATAAGAAATTACCTGCTGTAGACAAGAGAAAGCTGTGACTCCTTTGGATGCATGCTGCTGGACAGTCAGACCTCACTGAATGCATGGTCACTACTACACAGTGTTGTCTCTGAGTAATTATTATTCTGCCTGAGTAATTGCACTTGCAACACGCTGAGTGGCCAGTGATACAGAGCTGCCAGTATCAAAGACAGGGGAAAGAGAAGCCAAAGCAGACATCCTCTGGTGTGAATGAGAAAGGAACAGAGGGACACAATGGATGATGTTGCCTTCCTTTACTGTAAAGAACACGCACTATCAAACCAGCTAATGCACCCACAGCTACAACACACTCCCTTCTAGACTGTCACCATCTGACCTGACCCTTTGTAGAAATTCTTGCCACCAACCAAGAATACTGCCTGGTGAAATACCAATGCATTTTTTTCCACAATGCATTTATACTCTGTGATAAACAGTAAAATCACAGGGTTTAGTAACAAATTTATGGTTCTACTGTGAACCAAAATTGCTGTAGAAGAAAGCAGCACTTCATTATACAGAAGATGTCAACAGCACAGCAATGTTCCCACCACACTGCTTCGAGTGTATCACATCAAGTTTTATGTGACTGCATGTCTGTGCCTAATGAAGACAGCACATAGCTTTGCCCTCCCTCCTACCCTTACCTCGTTCCCGTGGGGTTACAACACGTAAGCCAGGGGAACTCTTTCCTATGTATGTACAGCATAGGGAGGGAGGGAATGAAACGTGCATGAGCTATCATTTAATGCTTGATGAGATTTTCTTTGCTTAGTTTCTTCAAGTTGCATTAACAATAACGCTTTTTCCCATTTTATTGGTCTCCTCAAATATTTCTCACAAGTTATATAATCAAGTAATAAGGAGTCCATATATATATATATATATATATATATATAAATTCTCAGTCTGTGATGCTGAAGATCTTAACCTTATCAAGTATCAAAGCTGTAGAGCAAGTCCTATTTAACAGTATTCTGTAACTTACTTTCTTACACTGCTGCCTCCACACTAGTATTTTTAGCTCAGCGATGATTTTCCAATCTGTCTAAGCTGTCATCCAAGACATGGGGAATACCAGAAATGGTACAGTTTGATTTGACAATACCACAGACTGTTTTGTTTTTTAAATAACCAAGGAAAAGACTTTACAGCATTGTTTGACAATATTAAATTTCCATAGGGGTCAATAGAGGTGCTTCTCATATGTAATTTATTCACTAACAAGTTTCATGGGTTTTATGAGACTATTCACCTTCCCAGTTAATAGAAAATCTGTACTTACCATGGCAACCCCTATATCAGATGGTCATACAGTAACACTCTTGAAATATACTATAGATATATTCAGTCTTCATAATCAATCTGGTCATAAATGTCACAGTAACTTGTCATTAAACTTTCCCCTCTAGCAACTCTAATAGTTGTTTGATCATTCCTGCTTCTCTGTCAAGCCCTCCCCCATGAACAGCTGCAGTGTTCTGCACGCAGTCTTTTCTCAAACATATAAATCCCCCATGATACTGCATACGTAACGGGTGATCTAACGACAACAAGCAGTTTCACTCACACCTACTGGCAGTAACAGCAGTGATCACTTCAAGAGAAGGCTGATGACCAAGTGGAAGTTGGGATGGCACAAAAGGGAAAACCTTATCCTTTAATAGGAGGCTAAATTATTCGTCTGGGTTCCTCACATGACTCCTTGGATTTCACTTCAGTTTCACGAGCTGAGAGCTGCTGCCTCTGTGAAGAAGACAGACCTCTCTTCCACCAACAGCATTCGAAAGGAATGTCTTGTGCAAAGTGAATTAAGGAGACGTGGTAGAATCCAGATTTCAGCAATTCCTGTCTGTTACAAGACTCCTTGTATATTGTAGGCCTAATTCTTGCTGCCTTTCACCTTGCACTAGTAATCTGCATCTGTGCAATGTGGGTGTGAAATGCTATGACATAAAAATGAGTAATGTATTTACATCCGCTGCAGAAAGGGAAAAATGCCAACAGAATGGGATACATTGGGACCTTGGAACTAGCATGTATTTTGAAGATGTTTTTTGTCAGCTAGGAAAAGTAATACATCTAGTTGGAGGGGATATTTTGCCAAGGGTGAAAGTTAAGTCAGTACAAAGGAGAGTGACAACATATTTGAAATTACCTGAATGAACTAGGAGCTTAATGAATAGTTTATGCAATTCATATAGGAAAAAAATTAAGACAATGGGACTGGAGTAAAACACACAAAAATGGAATATATTCTTTATAAGATCACATGCTGCAAAACACTGAATAGGAAAATGAGGAGGTTATGGTGGAGAGCACCCTAAAAGCTGTATGCAGCACCCCAAAAGCTGTACGTAGCACTCTGAAACCTTCCAAATGGTATGTAGCGGAAGTAAACCAGATTTCATCTGCATAACCAGGGGTAATGATTAAAGTCTAGACTACGAGGAGTCTGTAAGCTATTAGCAAACTCTCATCCAAAATGCTAGATTCATCCCATCGGATTCTTTTTTTATATTGTTTTAAATTTACAGCAGTGTCATATTATTGGTTGCGGCACAATTATACTAGAGCCAAGTCAGAGCAAGTCAGGAGTGAATCAGGCTCATCGTTTGCACAATACCCTTTCTACAGGCAACTCAAAGCTAGCCTAGTGCATCAAAACCTTACACTTACATTAACCAGCAGAAAGATTATTAAATATGCAAAATTTTAAATTTCCTGTACTATATTTAGACAAGCAGTAATGAAACTGCCTTAAGTTCACAAGATATAAAAGAAAGACACTTTTCTATGACAGAAAAGAACAAAGTCCCCAGCTGCAGAACCTTGTCTTTGTTTGGATCTTATAATTTAAGGAATCATTTTCTAAAATTGCCTCTTGTACAGTAAAATGACAATGATTAGGCTTGCTATCTTCCAGTCTCCTGCTGTGCAAGACATTCACTCAGTGGGCCTGGGATACAAAAGTAGCTGCTTTACAAATAATAACGGAGCTTAACTATCATTTAATAGCTTCAAAAACATCATAGTAGTTACAAACCCTTTGGAACGAGGACAACTAATTTCAGTATCTCAGTTGTTGTCATGTTTAATCACTTTCTAATGCTGGTGGCTGTTTTGGTTTGTTTCTTTGTTTTTAATTGCTGGAAATTTTTAATTCCTGGTTCAAACAACTTAATTTCACAGTTTTGAGATTAATCAGTGATCACTTGAGGGGAAAAAAATGATTGAAGTTCATCAGGATGTAGCGTGGATAATCAATATAATATTGCAGAAAAGCATTTCGATTCTACCTTCCTGAACAATGTGGCTTTAAACTGTAACACTTTAAGGTAATATTGGGAGAATTGTCTAGGTATGTGACTTTCAGGGATTCTTTATTTAATCTACAGAGCTGATCTTCACTGCCAGAACAAAAGATATGTCAGCTCCAGGGTTGGTGTGCTTATAGGGGTGGGAAAAATGACTCCCTCTCTAGAACAAGACATCTACTGGCTTGAAGATGTCACTTACACACCAGGGAAATTTGCCTGTCCATCTCCTCCGAGTGCCTTGTGCAGTAAGGTATACTTTGGAAATACTAAAATAGGTACATATACATTATTTTGGTGAAAAAAAAAAACTGAAAAAACCTGCTAGCAGGAATTCAAATACAACATGAGAAATGTGAGCTACTTCAGAGGAAAGAAAAGAAAAAAAAAGTAATCTGTGAAGAGATCCTATTCTGTTCTGTTTTCCACCCAGATTTTCTATTTTCACATACAGCTGACAGAATATCTTGATGGTAACACTAAGACCAGTGATGCTGTGAGATGTGCTGCCAGAGAGGTCTGCAGCAGCAGCGGAGAGTGCGTGTGGCTGCAGATCCACCTGCACTGAAACAGAAAGGAGAGCAGCTCGTACTGCCGTCACCAACACTCCGTCGGTTCAGATTGATGAGAGCAATGTTGAGAACTTTAGAAACTTCCCTAAATAAAATCTCTAGGCTTCAGTAAGCCAGGCAGTCAAACCAATGGAGTTTCTTTCACATCTATTTGAATGGAAATCAAGCGTTTGACCCAATAAATAATTGTGATTTCCCATTTCCTACATGCTGAGGAATCCAGTACTTCCACCCATTAAGTGAGGGTGAGTTTAGGAAGCATCTATCTAACAGCTAGAAAGGGAGATTTATCAGGGTCATTCATTCACCTCCTTGGCATTTCTTCAATCATAGCATTTTAATACTGCCTTTTTATTTTACTGTCTCCTTAAGTAAAGAAAAGAAAAGAAATTTTCATGTGGTTTTAGAAGAGTACATTAGTTTTTTAAAAAATAAAATCTTACCTGGGCTTATTTGCGGGACTGCCTCTGAATTCAAGACCTATCCAGCCATTATTTGGATACTAGACAATAAATTCCCCATTCTAAACTTCTATGTATGTGCAGGGACTTTAAATTAGCTATAATCCAACCAGCAATAAAAATAATCATAAATCACTTCTGTGAACACAAAAATACTGAGGACATTTGGCAAGGTCCAGAAACTCACAGATCCAGTTCTCAGACTAAACCCTTCAAACACAGGTAGAGTATCCCTACTCCTATAATTAAAAGATATTGAGTGCCCACTCGTCTTCTCACACCATTAGCCTCCATCAGCCTATCTACAGGCAGCAGTCCTTTTTCAATGTTTTAATCCTGCTGTTAAACAAGGATACCTATATAAATGCAGTCTTTGTTCAAACCTCACCAAATACAGCAGCAGGTTCAGTAAGGCAGTAATGCATATGAGACACTGACTCATTTTAAATTATTTTTTGTTAGATAACTTGGCGCAGAATCCTCAGAGGGCCCTTTTCCAAATAAATTTCTGCATTGAAACATGCCTGGGGATGCTCAAACTCATAACTAGAGTATTCCATATAATAGAGAGAAGCACGAATGTATTTAATGTTTTATTTAGTCTGAAATGAGTTGTATCAGATGCAGCTAGAGTGACATCAACATCTTTGATTCTTATCTCGCTTTCAATGGTGATAAACTGGTTCTTTTCTACCTCTTTACTATGATTTGATATTTATCCGATCCAGGTCAGAATCTGGCCTAGTGGGATCATATGAAACGTAAAGGAAAGAATTTGCACCTGACTAGTCTATCTCCCTCATAGCAGTGTAAAATACACTCACTTTCAGTCGATGTATTTTATATTCCTGTAATTTTAATTTATAAATTGAAAGTTTATTGTTGTCATTTCTAGCAGCTTCTCACCAAAAATGGCTTAGCTATTTTGCCACTATAAACTGTCATTATCTTGATGCACTCTTGCATTTTATGCTATAGGTTTTATAAAACATAAATCAAATTGTTGTGACGTGATACTGTGAAAAGCCTAAAAGCATCAAAACATGTGCAAGGGATTAACTCTATCCCGGAAAATAAAAGCTGTTACCCATTAATCCAGCATTACTTGTACCCCTCAACTAGAAAAATCCAGCATACCTAGCTCATCTGGGGTGTGTGTGGGTGTGTGTGTGTGTGTGTGTGTGTGTGTGTGTGTGTGTGAAGCAAAGTATCTGGGGTACAAAGTAAAATTCTGCATCTCTAGTTAGTTCCCAGTTCATTTCTGAGCTTACATACGCTCAAGGGAGTATTTCAGTCTTAAAAAATAATTCACTGAAGATGCAGGAGATAAAAGAAACTGAAAGAACATTTTGATGGAATATTTCTCAAAGGTAAAATTTGTTTTTGAAGGTCTCTTTTCAAGCCTTCTTTAAACATTTAGGTTCTATGCATTGTGCTTTTCCATAATTTATTTCCCATTTCACTTTCACTTCTGTTTTATAGGATGTGAACTCTCTTCAGCATTTCAGGTTTGCCTTCTTCATCCTTTTTAACCCAAGGCATTTAAAACTCTAGAAAGTAAAAAATAAATAAAATAAATCTAGAGATAGAGAGAGGACCAAAAGAGGCCACCAGGTATCTTAAGATAAGTGGAAAAAGATGACTACAGAAGAAAGAGAAAGGCAATAATTCCAAGTGAAGTGTGCAGTTATTCACCATCTTCATCACCCATAACCAAAGTACCTAAGGGTAAAATTCAGACAAACCATGATTCTGAAGTTGTTTGGATAGTGAATACATTTCTCTAGAACCTAAATTCTTTCTGGTATTCCAGCTTCTGTGCTTCCAAACGACAAGTATCTGTACAATTAAACAACAATTAAAAATTATGGGGGCTCTCAGAATAAACAGGCAATAATTTCAAATGATTTTAAATACAATCAATTGGCACACCAGCAGTTATTCACAAATGGGAGATCTAAATGTCTGTGAGAGGAAAAAAAAACTATTACTGAACAAAATTCATTAAAGTCGTAGAATTCAATGACAATACAAAACGCCTAATCACCCACCTAAAAAGTGAGGGCTCTCAACCTCAAGGAGTTTCCTTAGGTGACGTCTCAATCCCGTCTCAACAGACTCAACCACAGTGTGCTGCTCCAGGGTGTATTAGCCCGAAATGGTCCCCCCAGGGGTCTCCATTTATACCCAAGCCAAATCTGACCTGTGGTCAAATCAGCTCCCATTGGCCGAGGGCCCCAAGTGTTGTAAAGATCTGAGAACAAGGGCACAAAGAAGGAATCATCAACCGCTATCTGCCCACGGCTGTGAAGCCCCGTCTTTGTCAGGGTGGGTCCGCCTGCCACAACCCAGCCCATGACCACAGCCACGAGTCGGCTGGTTTCCTTGGCGTGGGCAGTCACCTCTTGTCTCCATGGTCAAAAGGGAGCACAGTCCCAGTGAGTTGTAATGATTGTTGTGGATCATCATTCCTTGATAATTACGCAAACAGATATACTCTACCATTAACATGGACTTCACTAATACACACTAATATGACTTATTATAAAATCATAATAAGCATAACTACAATAATTATCAAAATTTAAGGAAACTAATTAACCATTCTAACAAGGAAAAACTAAACATATCAAACCAAAATTGTTAATAGCCTTTGTGTCTCTTGCCACTTTCTTCGTTACTAACCTAGAGTGGCATTAACGCATTTGGGACATCCATCAACAGGTTTAAAACCTTACATACACCTTCTTTCTTTAATAACACCAAGTGTGATCACATTCTTCTAGGAGATGCCAAGTTCACAAAAATTAAAATTAATTTGCCACCACATCGTCATCTGAATCCTGCTTGTCCATACAGGTCACTGCCATTGGCAATAGGGGTGCTGAGGCAATCCATTTTTCCATGCTCTCATAAAAAAAGCCCAGAACTAGGACTCACGTTAGAATTCCAAACAAAAAATCTAATCCTTTATTCTCATTCACATTTTCAGACTGACCTGTGGTATCTTTTAGCTTTCCTGCTCACATCCCACATTTCCACTGCATAAGCACTAAAACAATTATTTAAAATTGAACTGGTCTAGAAATAGTTCTTGGAGTCCAAAGCAGGACAGAGAGGTTTTTAATACAGGTGGATAATTATGTAAAACCAGCCATATCCACCTAGCTAGTTAGTAGACTAACCTAAACTGGGTCCCACATTCCTATGTTTTCAGTATCTGTCTCTCTGGGACTCTGAGTCTGGGTTCCCCAGCTCACACTTCTCAATTTCAGCTGGAAATATAGAAGCTCTAGTTTAGCCCAGATGCTGGATTTTGGCTCTCAACTCCATCATAAGAAGCTTGCAAAGCCAGAGAACTGTTATAACAAGCATCACTCCAGAGCTGCAGCCTCCATGCTGTGCAGCCAAGAGCATGCCTTGAGGGGATGCAACCCCTCGTCTCAGTCAAGGCTGCTGGATTTTAAGGTTACCCTTTACATCAAGGGTCAAGGACCCCTATTTCATGTGGAAACAAACAAACAAACAAGAGAAAGGAACGAGGGAATTTTGTTACTGAGTATTTTTGAAATTCTGTTCCCAAATAGTCTTTTCAAAATATTATCCCTTCTCATAGAAAAGAACTTACAGATTTTGGAAACTTTAGTTAAAATTGAATAAAATTCAAAAACTTTAAGGTCCAAAATAATTTGTTACACAGACATCAACTCTTCCTGCTCTTCAGCAATCAGTTTCACCGCAGGTTACTGATACAGTGGCTTGATTAAGCTAATGACGAAATGTAGATAGTTTCTTTTTTTGCCTGTCTACTTAACTGTAAAATGAACATGTGATAGCTGTAAATTATTTCTTATTTGGAGGGGAGGGAATGGCAATCAGCAACTGCAGTTTGTACAGATTACCCTCCTCTGCTTTGCTAAGGTTTGATGTGAGGAATATTTGATTACTTTGTCACTGACAGATGCTTTTCAAACCTGCATGTGTAAAATCTATGCAAGACTCTTTGTGCTTGAAACTGTGTGTAAGATCTAACAAATTCACTTTAGGACTCCAGCATGAGTAAACTAACATAGGTCTTTCATTGTAAGAGTAAAGGAGACTTTCAAAGTAGAATATAATATTATGAATTATTAATATTATAGGAATATAAAAATATTCAGCAGTAATAGCCAACAGTTTAAGTGATATTCTCTTCCTGCAAACAGATGACTATCAAACAAGGCACAGATATAACAGTAACGTAATCACAGAAATTGTAGAAAACACGATTTTTTCTCCTTTACAAATTTTGACTCAGCAGCAAATAGTATAAAACCAAAAATTCTTGCACATCCCTCACACTGATGCACAAACATCACTGCTCATTCTTACAGGACCCCACGTCCCTCCATGCTTCATCAGACTGACTGTCTGGGCAGCTGTCCATCCCCTGAAAGGTGGGACCACCTTGCCTCAGTAAATCACAGTAAAGCAACATGGAAAATACTCCCTGGCTGCGGAGGATAACACCAGCAGCACTCAGTCTGCAACCACCATGTAGCAGCTTTTAGGTGTGAAAAAGTTCTTCCCCTTAATCTTAGGCTGATTTACTTCTTAAAAAACAGACTATATGACATATCTAATTTTAATTCCCAAGTTTTCCAATAAAGAACAGATAATGGAAAATTCTGGACTAATTCTGCTAAGAGTTTGTATAACTTAGTGGCATAACTCCGCATAATCAAAAATATTGATTGTTAACATCTTCCTAACCTTAGAGGAAAAGGACAGATAAGTCACAGGGAGATTCAGGTTCATTTTCAAATTCCTCCAAAAATGTTCATATCTGCACCTCCATTTACTCATTAATGACTTATTTATTCTAACTTACATAATTATATTTGTTCATTATTTTTGTTCAGCACAGTACCACTAAAAGAAGTGTTTACCTATTTGGAAGAATAGCTTTAAAATGTAATAGCCTACAGCAATTAGATCTGGAGGTCTTCCAGATAGCATGTTACTTGCATTCTCAGACAACAGTGAAACTTTTCTTAAATAGTGAAAATCTGAATTAATTTAGAAGTTATAAACCAAAATATTTCCTGTCACCGTCCGTAATAATAGAAGTAAATTAGGGTTACAGTTCCAGATCATGTTAACAAGAATTCATCAATAACCTTGGTTAAAAAATGTCTAACTAATTTATTTTTCCAGTGCAAATAATATTTCAACACACATTCAGAGTTTAGTCACAAAGAATATTACAATTTTTTAAAAATATCAACAGATGAATGAAATTCACATATTTTCATTATTACATTTTCTAAATGGAAAGCCTTTGGGTTCAAAACTGGCTTAATTTTTGAAATTTTAATAAATTTATCCTTAAAATTAGAAAGAAAATAAAAATATTCCAAACTGTCTAGTACCCCACAACTTTTATATATGAAGAGTTTGCAAGAAGAGTTAAAATTTTCATGAGAGTTTCAGACTGAAATGATTGAACATCATAAACATACTGAATTGAAACACTTTTGCAGCCAATCATTTCAAGAGAAATTAAAAACATTCAGCCTGAAAATATACAGAAGATTAAATGAGCAGATGAAAAGTAAAGCACAACAACTTCCATTCAGCTGTTTTCTCCTGATGTACAGGGCAGAGGCATGAGACTGGCCAAAAAGCTTTTAATGAGTTTCTCTTCCCCTGCCTGCTAGAAGCAGTGCCCTGCTGCAGAACAGGAAGAGTCACAAGTTCTGTATCTTCCTGACCCATTTATTATATTTTTTTTTTAAATAATGTCAATTTTTCAGTGTAAAATACTGGAGTATGAGGGAAAGGAAAAGAAAACAAGCTCTCCTACTTCAATGAAATGCTTTCAGGGAACTAGCATGAATATTTCATGCACAGTCTCGTCTATATGCTCAGCTTCCTGGCTGACACTATAGTTTCCATGATGTCCTTATTAAAAAAAAAAAAAAAAAAAAAAGGAATTGTACAAATATAAAGACTTGGGGACTTACTTGGCCAAAGTACTGCATAAGAAAACCTACTATGAATTAAGTTTATAAAAGAAAATAAAGACAAAGAATCTCAGCAACATTAAAAAACAAACAACAAAAAAAAAAACCCACAATGCAGCATATTCAGTTTTGGATGAAAAGTTTGATTTTTATAGATCTGACTTAAAAGAAAAAACCTTCATGATGCGTTGAGTTTGTGTGTGGTGGGGGTTTTTGGTGGGGGAGAGGACCCCAGCAGTGACCTCCTGTGAGAAGCTTCTCAGTGCCCCCCCAGACCCAAGGCAGCCCCGCCTCTGGCCCAGGCTAAGGCAGTCAGAAATGGTGGCCATGTCCTTGCTGATAACATTTAAGGGGAACCTGGGAGGAGTAGTGGGATCTGTGAGGGATACACCTATGCCACCATGGAGGTCAGTGGAAGAAAGGAGGAGGCGGAAGGTGGGGAGTTCCACCAGAGCAGATACTCCTTGGCATCCCGTGGTGGGGGGACAGGCCCCCTCCCTGCAACACTTGGAGGTCACTGGTGGATACGATGCCCACCTGCAGCTCGTGGAGGACCTCGCGTCAGAGAAGGTGGCTGCACCCAAAGAAGACCAAGACTTTGTGGGAAGCCCCCGCTGTTGTAGTTTGGCCCTGGGAGGAATTGTAGAAAAACAATTAACCAACAGGACTTTCAGTCTAACATTTCTGACAAATAGCCCTTCAGTAGTGCTCCTACACATTTTTTTCTGGTCTGCGTAAAGCAGAGATTGATCTTTGATAACATGGACAGAAGTGAATTTTTACCTGGCTGAATCAAATTTTATGTAGTATGTACAAAAATTAATATATTCCATTTCATTAATAAGGAAATATGAGTATGCTAAAAAATATAAAAAATATAAACCAGTAAACACGTGCATGTATATACTGCAAAGCTCTGACCAAAAATATAGTATTAATTCAGATTTAATTAACACATACTAATGCTTGTATCTGTCTCTGATTTTTCACAGGAAGTATTGCAGAATATCATTAATGTTCCAAAAATAGATGCAAGTTCAGAACACCATTATCTTGAAGAATTTAATTGGTCTGACTATTCTACGAAGTACAGAAAAATGCCTTTTTTTAAATAAGTTTAAGAATGAAAGACTCTCTTTCCAAATCTAATTATAGATATTTAAAGGTGAAGCAAAGGGAAGCAGAGATAACACCTGTAATAGAATAAAATAGCCATATTGGTATATTCAAACACAGTAATTATTAAACAAAATGAATTCTCAGCAAATGGTTAATGGAAAGAAAAAGCACATTATAAACTCTCTTAGGAAAGTTGAACATTTTTATGGTACATGCTTCATCATAGTAATTTAACGTTAGTGTTGACTGGGCCTGAAGCTAGTGGGACAGATCCTTAAAATTAAGCTGGCTGTCACTAAGACGAGCAGTGCAAAACCAACAATATAAGGTGCGATACCTCTGTCTGCTTTTGCCTCTGATGTGTTGGGAGAAGAGATTTTGGGCTTCTCCTAAGAAAACTATTGTCCACAAGACTGTCAAGTCTTGATTTTGCCAAGCCATACCCATCACTGGGGTGAGGATTTTACACACAGCACTGTTCTACATCTAGCTAGTGAAAACACACACTACTGCTCATTTCAGACCTGTCTGAAACTGTATTTTGGCTTCAGTAGTGGAGTAGCAATAACTGCATCAGAATTTCCCATCAGACATTTTATACCCATACTTTTTCAAAATATTTTAAGCCACTTAAGTGCCTGTTAAATGGGTTGTTTTGCTGATTAGGGATACCAATTGAACTCAGGCACCAGAGTGAGAAGAGGAGGAGGATTTTACTAGAAATAATAATATTACAGAATAATACAGAAAACATACAGTAAGAAAAGACAGAACAGTGCACTTAAACAAATAGGAAAATACTGTGTAATGCATCAAACCATTACTACCTGAGAAGGAGAATAGTGGTTAAGAAAACATCCATCACCACTTGTATACGTTACCATCACCCAGCCCCGCAGTTGCTGGGCAGCCCCAGTTACAGCGAGGGTTTGCAGAGCCTGTCCCTGCAGGTGGGAAATCCTACGCGGTGCCTCCACCCGTAGGTGAGGCTGCCAAAGTCGCTGTGAGCAGGTCCAGCCTTACAGACCCAAAAATCAGCAAGGCAGAAGGGCTGGCACCTTTGTTTTGAGCTGAAATACCTGGTTTCAATCTCACATTAGGTTCCCCCCAGAGCCTGGCCAGGGCTCAAGGAAGAAGCTAAAGGAGTTTTTCTGCTTATCTGATGGGATTATGCGCAAGGTCTCACATCAGGTCTCAGGGACAGACACCTGCCTCCATGACTCCGTTCTTCTATTCACGTACAGAGGAAGGGAAAAATACATTCAAGGTAGCTGCATCCTTCATGCATATTTCATTAAGGATTACCTGTTGCTCAGGCTTCAACACTTCCACCTTTTACATCAGGATAGGTGCTTTATTATAATTTAGTATAATACCTGTTGGCATAACGGTTACCAGTTACAAAACATACAGGATTCATCCATAGGTCAGCTCTTGCTTGGTCCTGTTGTCCGAGCCTTAGCACTTCAGCTGTCCTTGAGAGGTGAAACCGGATATGTAAACATGGTGCAGTACGGAAACAAAGACACCATTCTACACTATAACATTAAGACACTATTCCCGTAGCACTATACTTGGTGTGTGCGAATTTTACTGACAAATTAGAAAAATTAAGGAAAGATAAAAGTGAGAAGTGAGTGGATTCCTGATCATAAAGTTTTCTTAGGCAAAGTCAGAACAAAATTCAAGTTTTGAAAACAAGCCTTTTGTATTTAGATGTAAAGAATACATGTTCTGTGTGGATAATTAACTATTAAATTGGGCGTACAGGGATGTTTCATCATTTCATGTCTTGAAAAATCTTATTTTCTAGCTCAATTAAAAATTATGGGCTTGATAAAAGAACCATTTATCAAATGCTACTCGTTTATGCTAAGTGGGTTTTCATGTCAGATTATTTTAGAAGGGTTTCTGTCATCTGAATCTGTCAAAACCTCTGCATCCACACACACATACTCATCTCACCTTTGGTGAAATGTTCTTATAATGCCATATGGATTCTAGAAAGCACCCATTGCAGTGCTGCATCTGATACTTGACAGTGTAAATCCACATTCAGCTGACCTTGGGGTTTCATTTTGTCAATAAAAGAGCTTGGCTCACTGACATTGAACAAGACAAGTAACTATCCTGAAAGTAAAAGCAGTATAGGTACCCCCTTCACCTCCTCCTGCACCTCTGCTGAATGTAATTACCTCGAGACTTTCCAGATAACCTTAGTAGAGAGTAAAAAGTACAAGACGTCTTAAAAAAAACCCCCATAAAATCTTTCTGAAAAGATCTGTAAATCCCTGGGGCTTTTTTTTTTTTTTGGCTTACAAGTGCTTTGATTTATTAAAAGTTATACACATTTACTTGCAAAAGTTCATATTACAGCTCCAAGTAAGCTTAGGTCAAGCTGCTCTGGAAGAGATTTGGACTCAGGTGAACCAGCCTTTTGGCCTGTCAAAGATGAAGATATTCAGTATTGTCGTTTCCCCAGTGGGTCTGGGGAACAGCAATGAGTGGAACAGCAGTGCCGTTCCTGCCTTAACATCTTCTGACAGCATCAGTCAACTCTGCGGCTGAGAATTCCAGGTGCTAGGAAAGCTCACTAAAGTGAAGACACCTTTCTGAACAATTGCTTTCAGTAGAACAAGAGGGAAAAGAAAACACAACTAACAACAAAATTTGAACAAACAACAAAACAGCCCATAGGCTTTACCAAGACCGGGGTATCCAAACCTTACCTGGTTGGGTGCACACAAGAGCAGAGAAAAAAACCCTAACTCCTACACTTAGGGACTGGATAACTAGCACTATGCATTCACAGAACAGAAGTGAAGGACAGCTTGTGCTAACTATCATGAAAGCTTTTCAGAGAACTTTGCTTTCACAAGAAGCATGAAAAAGACTGAGAGGAAAGGGAGAATGGGCACAGAAGGACCCAAACATTTACCATGCAAACCCAGAAATCACAAAACCTGCCTCTGACCAATATTTTATCTTTAAGAAGTTCTGAAAATCACTTTAAATACCTAATTATTTCTTCTCTAGATTGCTTTGGACATTAGACAAAGTACTGTGTGCCAGAGAAAACTGCCTTCCACGTATCACTCCTATCAGGTGAGAAGAGAAAAGGAAATGCCCATGAAAGGGAACTGCAGCATATTGTACGGTTTGAGAAACAAAGAAAACAGTCTTCAGGAGAGATAAAAATGAAACTCAGATTTAGGAAGAAGTCATTAATTGTGTGAGCTACCAGGATTTTAGCGACCATTTGACAAACTGGTATACCACAAGAGGTCACAAAGTGCATCATCGGGAAGGTGCGTGTTATTTTCTTTATTCACCAGGTGGTGAAGCTGACACACAGCAAGGTGAAGCAACTGGTGTGCGTTTACAGTGCAGGTCAACGGCAGGGTGAGGTACGAACTCTGGACTCCCACGCCACAGCACTTTTCAGGGACACTGTGCGCGCTTTTTGCTAAAAGGCGGACCCCATAAAACACTGATGACAACTAGGAGTCCCCAGTGATCCAAAACCAGTTTATGCCATCATAGAGTATCTATGAAAGGTATCTCAGAGAAAAAAGTTTTTTCCAAACAACCTGAAGTCTCAGGCTACCAGTTCCACCCAAAAAGCCACACAGAAACCAGCTGCTTTTCACATTAGCTCAGTAACTGCAATACAATCACGCAAATTGCACCATAGTTTTTGTTAGGTATGGCATCAGCTTCATATTCAGATCTAAGCTGCTTAACAATACTGTAACACAATAAACCAATTCTGTTACATACCACAACTGAGTATAAACAAAGCTTTAAAAATGTCATAGTTACTCTAACTAGAGTTAGAGTTAGCTCTTTAAAGGACATACATGAAGGGAGAACACTTTGTGTTGTAAATTATCTGATTACAGCTCTACAATAAATCTGGGAGCTGTATACAGTTTTCCTGATAAATACACCTGGAAACAGTCAGAAGAAAGCTGTACGGTGCCTTACATCATTTCTTACTCTCAGTTACTAAAAACAGATGTCATTCTGACAATGAGCTGGCTCAAGCTGAGATACTGTAGCTCATTATCCCACAGGACTTACCTCAAGATGTGCACGAGGTGTCACAGAACACATTGGTAATGATTTGTGCCACAGCAATGTGGGTGTTTTACAGGGGACAGTCAAGGACTCAAGTAGAACACTAGCAAGAACTTGCTTTGATATGTTGTCAGTTTAGATGGAACTAAGAACACGTACAGATTACGAAAAAAAGTGCAATTATCCCATGGGGATTTTATTCAGCACCGTGAAAAGATGTGTAATTAGATTCTTGCTATGCCTGACTACACTTTCGGAACTTTCTAATTTAGGTTTGATTACCTGATGATTAACAAAATTTCAAATTTCAGTTCTGATCTTCCTTCATACTTTGTAAGTAGGAACAATTCCCATTACTGTAGAAGAACCTCAGCTCTTCCTGAGGAAAGGCAATCACTCACCAGCAGAAAAGCAATGCCATTCACACCCTACACTGAAAGCAGCAGTAAAGGAACTGTCGGGATCATAATCATCCCTGTTCTTATCCTCTCTTTAGTTGCAAATGGGCTAGACTACTTGGAGTTCTAAAATACGCTTCTAGTATGATTCTGCTAGTGGATGTTTCTCCCTGCGCTTTGGAGATGCTCAGGAGATACAAGTCTTCACATTTTTAGGTTTTTTTTTTACTATGTATGTCCCACCTTGTAACATAAACGCATACCTAAGAGGAAAGCAGCTGCAGCCCTGCATCCAGATGAGCCACAGACTTCAGAGAATGAGATAGCTGCTCGAAGTAGCAGCCTTCAGGGCACTCTTATGCATGCCACATCAGGAAAGTGATAAGCTAGCCCAACAGCAGACAGTTGAAAAAATCAGTCTAAGATAACTTATAACACCAACCACTACACAACCCTCATTAAATTCACACAGTCAAGGCTGGCTAGGGAGCACCAAAGGATTTAATGTATGGCAAAGGACATACTCCAATCTATAAATACATAAAACAAATGAAAAAAAGACAGTCCAGTTAAGTCAGGATGTGCAGAGTGCTGGAGAAAAGATGGTAAGAAAAAAAATAAATGAGTTTTCAGCAGAATTTGAAAGGGAAAATGGTAGATAGACAGGGAGCACATGAGAAGTACTGAGAGATGGTGATTAATATCAAGGTCTCAAATCAGTAAGAATAGTTCAAGGGAGCATAACATGCAAATAGATGAAATTCACCTGAATTTTGGTCCTCACTCTGTGTAAATCACGGAAAACAGCATGAATTTGACACAGAGAGAAGCAGGTTGTGCACTACTACTTTAGATGGACAAAAGAAAGACTGTGGGCAAATCACTGTGCTTTCTATCATCTATCCAACGGTGTTATACTGTTAACAATGTAAGAAAAAGAGCATTTAGTGTACTAGGATGAGAAAAAAAAAAAATCTAAATTTTCACCAGTAAAAGAAAGCTCTGGACAGACTGGATGAAATGGTTCATCTTTTTTTAAAGAATGCACTAAATAGAACTGAGAACTTCCTGCCTCTTGTAATCCCTGAAAAATGACTCACACAGTTCTCAAAACTTGAGTGAGCCTTGCTTTTTACTATGAAATTCCTTTATACATTGTATACACACCTACACTTATATGCTCATAAGAAACCTTCAGTTACCTTCAGTTACCACTATCCATTAACAATATTTTTACTGATCTTTGAGAAAGTCCAGCAGCTACATGTAGCAGATAGTCCAAATCACGCATTGCTCTTCCAAACTGTGATGCTGTCATGATTGCAACTAATCTAGGAACTCGAAAGGGCAGTTTGACATGCCTGCTAAGCAGCATCTACCAAAGTTTCAGATCCTCCCCTGTCCCCCAGAGCTTGGCTGCAAGGCTCAGTGCAGAACTAAGTGTATCTCTGGCCAAAGTCAAGGAAAAGGAAGGCCTCACTGTGCTGTGACGGTTTGCTGAGAAGAGCAAGAGATCATTCCTTCTTTAAAAAAAAAAAACCAAACCACTACTTAATGCTGGCTGCTGTGGCTTTGTTTTAAGATTTGTTACCTGATCGCTGCACAAGAGAACAATATGAAAACCTTTCAACACAAAACACGGACCACAAGCAACAAGTTTTTCGTCATTACCACAGGTTAAATTCAGATTAACAAGAGCAGTCATTATTTTAAATCATACTATTATTCCCCCCCCCCCTCTTAATGTTTACAAGGCTCCTGCAGATGTTGCCAGACTTTCACCTGAGCCACCTACATCTGAACAGAGATTTGAAAAGCAAAAAAATGGGAATGGAGGATGACTGTGACTTTTACTTTATGTGTGGGGTAACTGATGTGGAAGCAGCATGTAGCAATGAGAGAATGATATTCTCACTTTACCAACTGTCAAAGTATTTGTTAAAGAACACACAGATGAACATAAGCATCTAGCAACATCTCTGAAACCTGCTACATTTGGAATTGCAATGTAACATAAGTAAAAAACAAGAAAGCAGAAACGCAAAAGGCAAATCCTCCCCAGCACATTGCCTCTTTCAGAAGACTGGTTCTCATTATGTTGTGCCTTCTGTGTTCAAATGCAAAACCTGAAAAGCTATTTAATGTGTAAAGAAAGAAAAAGGGACTAAGTTTTTCAGCTTGAAGATGCGGGATGTATCATTTACTGTTCGAGTTAATTAGGATTTCATTAGGTTTGGCCCCTGTAGGGTTTTCTGGGATTTGCCAAAATCAACAAATAAAAATATATATTAATGAGCAACTCCAAAGGCTTGGATAAGATGTGTAGCTCAAATGTACATGGAATAGCACCACTGTAAATTATATATGTTATTTGTAACATGGTTTTAGGTGGCCAACAGATGTGTTTTAATGCCATTTTAGCTGTGTCTGTACCATAATTCTGCACTAAAAAGCAAGAAGTTTCTGTGATGTGCAGGTGGGCTTCAGGCTTGTGCCGTGAGTTCTATTGCACAGGTGCACGTAGAACACCCTTCAAAGAACATGGCCTGCTTTGCACAGCTTGCTTCAAATTACACTTCCTGGGAACTAGTGAACGTAAAAGATACGAATATTACCTGTGTACACATACAGACGAGAATACCCTTATGAAACAAGTTGTAACACAGCAGCAGCGGTGCCCACCCAAACCAGAGTATCTGGAGGGCTGTGGGTATTTTTCAAGAGAGTTGAGTGCTGCTGTTTCCAAAGGATAGCGCCAAGGACCTGAGGCAGGAGAAAGCCAAGGACATTGGAAAATGCAGCAGTTGGAATGTGGCTCTAAGCAAACTTCAGTGAGATGATTTCCAGCATAAACATGACCTGAAAAGATGAACTGCTAGCAAAACCACACCTCCTCCTGCATTCAGAGAAACAGTACTTTGCCTCTGCAAAAGTATTACCCTCTGTGGTAAACAAGTGGGGCAACATCAGGCTACCCAGTTTCAACATTAATTTTTCTAACTAAAATACACCTTGAGGTCCTGACTTTATGCTAATAGCTCAGTTTAAGAGTGTAGAGCAATATCTTCCTCCATTCCAGTTACTGCCCAGGTCACATATACACACATACAAAACATATGTGCATGCCAGACACTGAAATATCGCAGTTTCCCATCCTCTTACATGGAGGGATGACCATCAGCTGCAGTTGCTTCAGACTACAAACAGTACGGGTATCTGACATCTAACCATCACCTAGTTATGCCACACTCAAAGTTGAATCCTAACACTGTAATGAGATCAGTCACCTGAGAAAGGGCAGGTATATGCCTAGCGGAGTGAAAGTCCATGATTTAAAAAAGATGAAATAAAACCATTATCTACATAAAACAAACCCCTCCCCAATAAACAAGAGAGGCAGAATTCTGATGTAATGATAGATCTATATGCACATTGCTCTTACACTGAGTCCTTGCATGACAGGCAGCCAGATAACTTGGAAGTAAATAATAGAAAT
This sequence comes from Athene cunicularia, assembly GCF_003259725.1. Taxonomy (NCBI): domain Eukaryota; kingdom Metazoa; phylum Chordata; class Aves; order Strigiformes; family Strigidae; genus Athene; species Athene cunicularia. Next base: position 7,690,006 of record NW_020799110.1, on the reverse strand, counting down.
CAAGCCCATGATACTACTCTTTAAAGATTTAAAAAAAAAAAAAAAAAAAATAAATTTTTCATAGTACCATGGGAAAAAATTCTGTCTCACTGCTCCCCCCTAATTTTCATGTGATCGACTGGAGTTTTTTATTCCAGGGAGGGGAACAAAAGGAGGAGGATGTGGCTGATGGGTAATTTACATATCTGTATTTCTTTTATAATGCAAGTATGTTCCATTTGTTCTGAAAATATGTAATGATCTAAAATGGGGACAATTTTAATGAATTGGGTTCATAATATTTCATATCTTGCTGCCAGACTCTTAGTCAATCAAACTAATGTTATAAAGGAACAGCCAACAGCCAATTTTGACATCCTTTAAGCAGGTCAGTTATAAGCCAATTAGCTCTACCTACTTGGTCTCCAAGGTCTGAATAAAATATAGTCCATTTTGATTAGAAGCACTACTTCCACCAGTGTGCACATGTCTTAAAATAGACTGCAAAAATACTTAAAGCCCCATGGAATTGTTAAAGAAATTCTCGATCCTACTGAAGTCAATTACTGTAATACAATTTCTCCCGACTTCTCACAGATTACAAGAGCTCCTAGATTCACACAGTGTCATTCCAGTTTTATTGGATAGCAGAAAAACCAAGTGTTGCATTCATCAGTGCCCTTCCATCTGCTAAATGAAACTTTTCTGCAATGTAAGATAAATTGAAAGTATCAATCCTGAATTCCAGCAAAATTCTTGATGAACTAAGTTCAACAAAAGGAAATCACTCAGAATTACATTTATATGCATCACACATTAATTCCTCCTGTTTAACATAAGTTTCACATTATTAATAATTGTCAGATCCTCCTTGAATTTGGATGGCTTGATGAGAAATACAGTTATTAAAACTACCTAAATTAGGACTCATCAAATTATTTCAAGAATGAATTTCACATTAACTTAAACTTATTCATTAATATTTTTAATTAGTCAATAAATGTTTTTTTATTGTTAATCATGCACACTTTGAGAGCTGAGAAAAATATGAATACTTCATTTCTCAAGAATGTTCTGCTTTTCATTACTTAAAAAAATTGCTGGGATTTTTTCATTATTTGCTCCCCCCCCCCCCCAA
>NW_020799110.1:7679862-7688839 GCF_003259725.1 Athene cunicularia | reverse complement strand
CCCAAACCAAAAACCAAACCAAATAAAAGTAACACCAACATAAACCCCAAAATTTCCAGCAGCGTGCAGAGAACATATTTTATTGGAGAAACTCCAAACTGGGCAAGATCCTTAGAAATCAAAATGTTTCTGAAATCTTACTTGTATTAGAATTATAATAAAAGGACGATACACTGAAGAGACTCGGCATGCAACCTCTTTTCTGGGCAAGCTGTCTCAGCAGCAGCATTTGGCTACCCATCCCCTAACCCTGAATGCTATAACAAATGGCTAGGAGGTAGAACTGTTTGTCTACAGATAACCACAGCTCTTTACAAAGTGCATCGCATTCACTTATCTCAAGGAGCAACCAGAAATGGCTTCTTTCAGATCATCCAATGGGTCAGAAACTGAGCTGGACACTAGAATATAAAGTCCTGTGTGCTGGTGCAAGCACCTTATGCACTAGGCAGCACATCTGTCAAGCTTGTAGGTATGGCCAGAATCAAAAGCTGATCAAATGGAGTAGTGCTGCAAGGATCTTACAGAGAAATACTGTTGTGAGGGTAGTGCTGATTTAGCCACGAAAGCCTGTCATAACCACCTCATCAGCTCATGAATTAAGAAAATAAGATTTTTCTAAACCACATTAAATATTTTAGGACTTTGTGCACTTGGCCTAGCATGGCCTTGGGAATAATAAACCCTTGCATGAGGAGACTTCCTGACAGCTTTTTGCGCAAGTTCTGAATTCCACCACTTGGAAAGAGCCAGCGAAGCACTCAGCAGCAGAGCCCTGTCTCCTCGGGTCTCAGGTAAGATTCACTTCTAAACTGTACGCACTCAACGCAGACTAAATGCAGTGGTTCTCTTTTGTTTGTTTTGTCCAATAAGTGAGAAATTTTTGCTGTTCTTTGTTTCTTTGAAAGTCAAAAGGATCTTGTCAACATTTTCCTAAGGGAAATGTGGGAGGGGAGGAGGAAGAAGTCACTTCTGAGCACGAAGATCTGTTATCAATACTAACCCGAAAGAAAAAATATTATGGAAAAATAATATTAATTATTTGGAGAGATTATTGTTTCACATATAGTATATAGATGGAGATTGGTTATACCCCTTTTGTGATAACTTATTCTGTTTGTCTTGTCTACCCATCCCACAGGAGCTTCATTAAATGTAAGCACGTATATGTGGAAAAATAACCTTTTTCTCTGACCCCTTAAATTATTATCTATCTTCCTGCATCACATGTCGAATCCACAAAAAACATGTAACTGAAACTACACCAACAAGAAATCCAGCCTCGTACACTTTGGCTTGCTACCGTAATCACACAGTTAATGAACACATTAGAAGGGGGGGACCAGTAAAAAAATATGCACAGCTAATATTCCAAGGGCACAAGAAGCAGCAGCTCCAGGATTCAGAGCCACCTAGAACTGCCAAACCCACACGTTTAACAGGACTTATGAAAAGATAGAAGGGACCTGACACTCAGCTACTGTGAATGGAACAAGTCACATGAAGCAGACGGCTTCCAGCCAGGGTGGCCTGGGCAAGTGCACAAGCAGCTAGCATGACTGAACCCAACCTAAGAGGATCTCACTGACAGGAGCTGGAATGAAGATCATACAAAACGGCAAGAATGTAATATTGAGGCTTGTAAAATTTACTAATGCTTGGGAATGGAAATAAGCTCTCCTAGGGTAATTTAAAACAAAGATAAAGCTGTTTCATACTGTGAATACAGAAATATTGAAACCTCTTATGAAACAAGACTACAACTTTCTTGATTTAATGGTTAATTATACTGCAGCTAATTATTAAAACTGATAACTGATGCAGCAGAAGCAACTGTATCTGCCTTCTGAAAATGCAAATGTGCCATAAACGTTTTCTGTAATGTACTACTTTTTCAATTTTCAGATGATTGCCTGTCCTACGTCCATTACCCCTCCGCGTTTCCACTAAGCTTTAATTAGAGTTGAAGTATGTCTTGATTTGCTGATTAAACATCATAAACAATTTAAAAGAAAGGGTCATAATTTTAAATATGCAGGAAACCGCACTTAACTTACTTCACAAACCATAGCATTAAATCAAGTCATGTATTTTTAAAGAGAAAAGTTCTGATCATTTCAAAGTATAAATTATTTCTTTACTTAAGCGTGGAAAAATCTGAGCTATTCTTGAAAATGAATCAAGGGACCAAAGGGGATGTAGACTACAGGAGAGCATACATGTAATTTGCAGTCAAAGCTGAGTCTACTGTAATAGCTACATAAAAGATGGAATGGCTGGAAGTTGTTCACATGAGGATGGTCGTTATTTCCCTCCCAGAAATACTTGCTCCAGAAACTGATCCTGTCTGTCTACACCAGCACCATTGGTCTACAGTATTTATTTTACCTTGAGGATAAAGCCAAAATCACTTGCAAGATTATCTATATAGGTGTAAAAGTATACATATTCTAACCCCTCTTCCCCACTATGGAAATATAAGAAGTGTCCACAATGTTTTTTTCTTAGTCTGCATGAGAATTTTTTTACTTCCCTCTAAATGTTTTTTGTTAGGGTGAAAGCAAGGGACCTGTGGAGTTGGATACTTAATACAGGTGTCTTTATCCAAACAGTTATTCATTAAAGATAAGTAGCTGCTACCTAAATATTTATACATATTTCACTGAAGAGTCTTTCATAAGCTGTTGTTTACTTTTTCTTACCAATAGCTGTCATAACATCTTTTCATTAGTTAATCAACTTTACTCACACGCACCTGACAGGCATTGTAATAGCTGCTGACTGGGTTAATACAGAAAAACTAATCTTTGTAAAATCAGAGACATGGTAGAAATGGAAATATTTTACAGATAAATAAACTGACATGCTTAGAAAATGACAAAGCATTCAAAATCTATTCCTTCAAGTTAAACACTCAGTTCCACTTCCTACTAAGAGTTATACAAATGTTTAAGTGAACAGCATAATCAGTGTAAAAATTAGATATCCTTAGCTTTTGCAGAGCTGGGGCTCTGCTCCACAGTTACACAATTACATAAATTACTTGCTTTTTGACAGTCCTCAAGTCACTTTTTTAAGTGTCTGAATGTAGCTACAGGCACATAAATTTGAAAGTGTGATAACCGATTACCTAAGGCCAGACAGTGAATCAATGTCTAAGCTAGAAGAAACCAGGAATCCCAAGTACCTGTTGAAAGACAAGGCGACACTGCTCAGTGTGGAGAAAAAAAAAAATCCATTTGCAACCTATATAAATATAAATCAATTCTGTTCCCCAAATTGTGATTCTTTCCTTGAAATAATCTTATACACATTGTATATTCCTTTATCTTCATTCTTGCAAAGGTAGTTGTGGAAGGATTAAGAGCACAAAAACCCAAGCGTAAAACTCAAAACATTCTTCACTAGGATTAAATCACTAATTGCTTGCACTCTTCTTGTAGTGGTCTTAATTACATTGTAAATAAGACTATGTTCAGTATCAGCTGAATTACTTAAACAGTTTAATTACCCTGAACAATGCTTATAAGTAAAAAGTTTATGGGAAGCTAACAAAGTGGCTTTGTAATTAGTGCAGAAATTTAAATTTTAAAGTTGTTCTAAAATTATCCCCACATGTAAAATTTCACATTTAGAATAAATTGCATGTAAAAGTTTTTGGGTGTCAAGGTGAAGGCAGAATATGAACTACTTTTTAAAGAGCAGAACTGCAGAAAAACTATTTTCAAGTGTTCAGTCCCTCTTCCCCCACCACTGCAACAATTATTCTCCCAGCAAGCATCAATGGACTAGAAAACCAGAGAGCTGGGGACTAGATAGTAAGCTATCAAAGAGCTTCTAGGACCCTAAAATCTACCTTCATATCATGTTGAAAAATTTGTCAAAGATTCAACTGGTTTCCACATGCTTCAGTTTCAACAAACCTTCATTTTAAATAGAGACACAATCCTTCGAACATTTCCGGCCAGTTTAACAGAAGTTGCTTCTTGCTTTTTAGGTAGAATATGAATATGTCACTTTAAGGACAGTTGCTGCAACTCTTCATCATCAGCTGGTGCAATGTGAACGGTGAAACGGTAAAACCTGGTCACTGCCTGAGTCTGAGCTATGAAGTTTTGTCAGAATTCTGTGACTATTCTTTTAGGGAGGTGAGGAAAAGGGATAAAGGGAAGAAATTATCTTCTGCTTCTGAATATCCCAAATGTTTCCATCCTCCTCTGGGTCTGAAATTACTCATTCTTGAGTAAGACCTGTGGCTCTAAATTTTAGCACCTCTGATTCCTGACAGCGTCTGCTCCACCTGCTACCAGGAAACATTTCTGGATGTAGAAATAAGTAAGACTTACATAAGATGACAAAGGACCTTTACTCAAAGTAAGTGGAACAACAATGATTTTTACATAATGCTGAAACATCATTTCTTTTTTCTGTGTTACATTATGTATTTTCATTGGTATTTGATAATAGCAAGAGATTGGTAAGCAAACTAAATACCAAGTCTTTAAAGAATTCAGTAGGCTTTCTATACATCCCAGGAGAGGTGTGGAAAATAATGTTTCACCTTCTAGAAAACTTAATGTAGTCTGTAAGGTAGGACATTTGAGGTACTATCTCTGCATTACAAAATAGCACATTTGCACATTAGGCATCACCACTGATACAGCAAGCAGCCTCAAGGTTAAACAACCCACTGACGCTAGGAGTTGAAGCAATGGTTATGAATTACAGCTGGAGATAAGCTGCACTTTCCCGGAAGTGAACTGATGACCCTCACAAGCACAGAGCACTGAAATAAATCACTTACTGACTAGTAATAATGTTTCTGCAATTCCCAACCTTCACCAAATCCGTAATGGTTAAATTTCCATCTCATGAAATCAACGAACAAGGAAACACGTCTTGGGTTTTCTTGGAAGTTATGTCTCTTATCACCTTTGGAAAGTCTAAGTAGACTAATTAAAATCAGTGCACAGTGTTAATCAGTGCCTGACCAGGACTAAAGAGAAAATATCCTGGGAATAAATATCCTGAAAGTCTAAGGTGACAGAAACGTAAACGCACACCAGAAACATCAGTGTAATTTACACATAGAAGGCTTAGAAACTTGCATTAAATTAGGGATTGAATCACACAAGAGATAAACCATTGTAATTTCGTTGACTTCAGTGGAAGTAGGGGTCCACCTCAGTCACCCTTTAGGGTCTCATCACACTTTGTTGCTTACCCATAATTTAGTGCCAGCCATGACACTGTAATTGCAGGGCGCTCTCTTCTGCTTCTCCATAAAACTGTATGAGCCTTAGAGGTGACTAATATGATAGCATCAAGGAAAGAACAAACACACACTGCTTTTTCTCAGATGGTCTACAAGTGATCAGCCTGGGCACCGTAACCGATCTTTATCTGAGCACCGTGGGAACACCAGTACAAGAAAGCATACATATCATATTCCAGAATCCATACCAGTAACCTGGGACATCCACATGCATGTTGAATTTGGACATTTTAAGTGTGCTAATTTCCAGTTTAAAGCAGTGCCAAACAAAATAGATGGCTCATTTTTGAACACCGTTTCCCTTAAGAGATCTGTCAGGTTTGCACTGCATACGATGCCCTCAGAATATGATGGGACTCCAGCAATGTAAGCTGTATGTGCAAACTGAAGGCAACTCATGGTCCTGTGAGATAAATTGCTTGCTCTTTTATATCCTGCAGCATATAATTTGAAAAAGCAATCTGCTTTGCTTACTGGAATTCAAAATTGAAGTGTCCATAACAACTTGGATATTTGAATCACATCTCGCTCCTCATCTTACTTACGTTTTGTACTTCTTACTTATGTTTTGTATTATCAGAAGTCCTATTTAAATTACTATACTTTGATAATAGCCAAGCTTCCTGACCTCAGATGTCAGATGCCGAAGTCATTACATAGTTGAAAGATCCAAGACAATTACCAGGTTGTTCAGAAAGCCCAGGAAAAAAGGAGATATGGGTGATGACACTGTCATATGTGGAAGCCCACCATTCTCTAGGAGAACATAAAAATGCAGGCAGGGCTGGGCCTTAAGGCAAACTAGAGCATTTGCAGTCCCTGTAAGCTCCTTTCCTAAAAAAAAAAAAGAAAAGAGATCCTCATTGTCAATAACATGATGCAGTTGGCAACAGAAGACTGTGCTAGATGGAGCCATCCAACTAACTGCACTGGGACTGCCTGAAAGCAGTTGTCTGCCCACAAGACCAACAATAGAAGACATAGTAAAGAAAAGTATGAATAAATCTTTCGTCCTGATAATTCCAGTAGATATTTGTGGAAATCTAAGGCTAAATTCGATGATAAAGCCTACCTTCTATATACTAGACAAAAATCTAAGGTCTTAACATGTACATTTGGTTTTTTTGGAAGCAGCTTTGTGTGGTCTCAGGAGATTACAGCATTTAAATGTGGTACATTTAGCTTTATAACTAAAAGTCAGAACAGGTCATGTCCATAGAGCCCAGTTTTCAGAAAACAGGTATTCAGCACTTTCAGTAAATGAGGTATAGTTCAAAGCATCAGATCCCAGCAATTGGTAGTCATATCAGGAAACGCTGGCCTAAATATTCATCTAGGCAGCTATGCTTCTGTTCCATTATGATTCAGTATCTGATGCCTTTTCCATACAGAATAAGGATGTTTAAAATCTCGCCTAAGTCAAATAAGTTTCAAATGATTTAGAAACTGGGAAAAAAAAAACCATCTTGAGTGACTTGGGGTGGTGGAGGTGTTTGTTTTTTGTTTTGTTTTGTGTTTTTTTTTTTTTAAATGCAATGACTACAATTGCCATTTATCCTCTAGATCTCCCAGTCAAATCCAAAGTCATTCATACAATGGGCTTCTACCGTGTGGGGTCCAACCTACATGTATCTTAAGTGACAGACATCTTAAAACAGCAACACGATTTCACAAACAGCAAGAATCCAGATAAATTTACATTAGCTTCAGATAAAATCCTTTTATAAACCAAACACCAGTACTTATGGGATTTGTTCATTGCCATTGCCAGAATGTCCTGTAACATGCACCCTGACTCTGGCTGTGCAAGCTAAATTTTCTGTGATTAGTAGGGCTGAAAGAAAAACGACTGCACTAATATTCAAGCTGTTTGAAGAGAGGTTTACGGCCCCCAAAAGAATAATTTAATTATAACACACCATTTTCTTTAGATCTACATATAAAAGAGTTAATTTGCCTAAGCATGCACCAATGGGGCTAATGGATAAAGGTTTTTATTAGGGATGTGCCAAACGGTTCAATAGTTATTTGAATACTGTAGAGACCTCTCAAACATGTAGCTTTGGTGCGCAATAATTCTGTTCGATTAATGGGTTTATTTCCTTCACAGATATTCTTTTAGAAGTGCTCCATCATCCATGCAGGGGTGTTCAGAGACATGTTGTAAATACTTTCTCTTTAGTGGTAAGTTCTAAGGACACGATGTTCTTTCACCCTGCTGTACTTGATACAGGAAGAAAGCTGCAGAGAAATACATTAAAAATGCTATACCAAATTCGTCTTGGACCCAAGTTAAGTGGTGATAATAATATTGCAACCAATGGAATCACATCAGCTTTAAAACAACATCTAGCACTCTTCTCTCCATTTAAGCATGGAGCAATGCGTGGCAGAAGGTGACACACCCAGCACCCCTTCCAGCAATCGGTACCAGACATCAATATGACTCCAAATCTCTTAGCGTAAATGAAGCTCTGGTATCTGTGCACTACTGCTGAAACTGCATACCTCCACATACCTCTTCATTTGAAGTTTTAATAGCTGTCAGTAATGAAAAAAATAGCAGTAGCAACCCTTGGCCTGTACCACAAAGGCTTCTGCCAAGAGACACCGTGTCTGATATGATATAGCTGATATAAGCACACAGACTGCAGCCCCACTGCAAGACATAAATATAACCAGTAAAGCTGCATTTTCATTCATTACAGATTTCCTGATTTATGGGCTAGGTTTTAAGACGCTGGTTTTTGCACAGCTATGTTCATGCTGGCATCAGTTTTTATGGTGTAGTATCTCAAAAGAAGTTGAAGTCAAGCTTGATGCACTTATTGCCACTACCGTAGACGAGGACACAACTGATTCTGATAGGAAATTTCTCGAGAGTATTGCTGACATTATAAATGGCCAAGCTGAGTTAGCAGTTCAATTAATAAGAATATTTGATGTTTGCATAACATTTTTCATCATCAATACCAGCATACCTTGCCACATTGACTAAAAATGATATCCCCAGCAAAATTCCTATCTGCAGGAACACTGTCGTGGGACCTGACGTGGGAACACTGAACAAATGCAAAGTCTGGAGCAGAACCTCATCTCTTCCCAAGGCCTTTCTGTAACTAAAAGGGTGTGTGGAGAAAAGGAGGGAGGGTTTTCAATGAGGTACGAATGCATTAAAGATGCAGAAGATTTGCATTTAAGTGTGTCAGACTTTGGAGTCAAATTTCAGTGGTCATCTTTTCTAGTCTTCATACGCATTTTCCCCTCAAATTCCTGGATCAATTTCTGTTACCTGTTCGATACCCCTCACGTACCTTCAAATTGACTTTTTCTGTATCTTCTATTAATAGAACAAATAAATCAAGTCCAACCTGACAAGAGGTGCAAAGAGTTGGTTTGTGGGGGACATTTTTTTCATAAACGTTGTCTTCTCATTTGAGGGCTGATCCAGATATCCTTGGATTAAGTAAAACCTGAATCAGACTGTTCTCCTGGCCATTTCATTCCTAATGTAGCTCTTCCAGCCTGAGCAGCTCCTCTAACTACTTCTTGAGGCTTCTCTTAAAACAAAGGAAACCTTCCAAACACCAATCAAATTGCAAAAGACTGCTGTCATAAATTCATTTAGTCTCCTTTAAAATGTAGATACTTATAGAAACAAAGGGAAAACAAACCAGCAGAGAATCAACCAAAGATGGGGGG
>NW_020799110.1:7478240-7679812 GCF_003259725.1 Athene cunicularia | reverse complement strand
GGGGGGGGGGAACGCAATTCCGCAATTTCCATTATTAGTTTAGTGGTCTCAAGGCACATGAGCTTTAGCAAGCCAGGAGAAAGCAAAACTGCAAAAGTGAATATCCAGCTGCATAAATGCCAAGAATTCTAAAACCAATAAACATATTGTGAACCCATTTGTGAATTAGGTCTGTTCAATAGTCCTTAAAAGGAGTTCTAGAGAGTTTTATTCAATTATTTTCATACTTTCAAGACAGTGTAGTTATAGTGATTTAAGAACTCCCAGGGACTTTCCAGCAGTGATGAGCCAGACACAGTGCTCTCTCCGCTGCTGTGGAAAATCCTGCCTTTCCATCAGTCTTGACTCCTCTTTGAAAGGAACTGGAAGAAAAGCTGCTTCTAATCTCAGACAAAAGCTTCTCTCTTACGGAAACCATCGCCCTCTCCCCTCGTGCCCCTGGTAGTAAAATAAGCTTACTGTGTCTGTGTTCAGAGATCTTTAGAGATCTCCTCTAATGCCGTATCTCCCTTTAGCTGCTACTGTTCTTGCTTCTGGACCTCAACTTTCTTTTTTCACTATTTATTCTTTGCTTTTTAATTACATGTGCTTTCCAGTAAGCTAAGGAAGCACCAAACTTCCCTAAGCTACATGAAAAGATTTGCTGTGAAGCACACATTCACCTAAACTGCCCAGCAAAGAAAATGAGGTCCTATCAAATAAATGTACCTAAGCTGCATCTCTCCGAGGAGCAGGAAATACTGGACAGCAGTGTTACATATCACAGCTGTTGCATTATCTGGGTATTTCAAGTCAGTTTTCTTAAGGAAACAAACATCAGGATCCCTGAACATTCCTGTATATTTTCCAGTTTAATTTCTAAATCTCTCTCTCAAATTATAAGGTAAACATATGCTATTTATTAATTTCTCGTCTGACTATGTGTATGTGGATCTGAAGAAAGATATTTCACCTGGTACATCCAAGAAACCAAAATGTCTTTCTTCACCAAAACCAGACAAGTTACAGCAAGGCACAACAAAGTCCAATGCACACATTAACAGACATGCCTGAAGTAAAATTGTTCTCTCAATGGTCTCCTCTATGCCTTCTCTCGCTGAACCCTGTTCCTTTAGTTCCTCTTTTTCTTCAATTTGATCTCTTTCTGCAGTTCCACTGGAAAAAAATTACAGACCTAATATGACCTTTGCCATCCAGCTGTTAGCTGTCCTTGAATGGTCTCTTTCTTTGCCCCTAAACCTTATCCAGATGGTTTATTTGAACAGTAGAAAGCAGCGAGTTTGTACAACAACTAGACCTTCTTGGATGGTCTTAAGGTCCACATCTTCAAAAGCATTTAAATGCATAGTTCCCATTGCAGAAAAGGAGTCTGGTAACTAAATATTTATGCATAGCTGTCTCTAGGCGTTATGTATTAAACTGCTTTGCCGGTGCTGCATTACAAAGATATATTAAATCTTTATGTAAAAACATTTTTCCTATTCAAAGGGAGCTTAGTTAAACTTATACTACTCGAGAATTATCTGCTGTGAGTTTAACATTGCTAAGTTACATTTGTAATGATTTTTCTTAGCCTTTAACAAATGGAGTTGCAAATGAAATTCTGTATGAGTAGCCCAAAACGTATAACAGAGAATATGAACATCTGGATAATAGAAAAATTTGAGGTTCCCTCCAGGAGAATTGTTCTAGCTCATTAATCATATACATCATGACTCCATTATTATTATCTTTAATTTCAAAATATTATGGAAAATCATAAAGTGGGGATTAAATATTTCTAAAGTTAAAATCTATGGAGTCCCATATCTATACTCATGTGTCTTCCTTTGCCTTTCTGTTCTTTGGCTGCATGATCACCTAGACAGCAAGTATCTCGTTTACAGCAATGGACTAGAGTTACTGCCATTGATACAGATGCTGTGATATGCTACAGCATCCCGCTTACAGGGAAGGGACTCCTGATTTCCATGAGGTTCCATGCTGGCATTTTTCCATCTGAGATGAACTGGCAACATTTTCCATATGATATTGTGGAGTACACTTGTAATATTCAGGAGCTGACAACATGAAGGAGATGCACGCATCTCTAGCTAGTTAAAGTCAATAACTCCATTCTGGTGTTTTGCGTGGGCTTGGTTTTCCCCTCCTGTTAGTTCTCCCTTCTCCATTTCTGAATGTTGAGGTTTTCTTCCTCCGGCTACTAGCACAACAACAAAAGTGGTAAGGACAGAAGTCATGATTACAAGAGACCATAAACATTACAACATTTACATGGTGACATTTTTACAGTGGCCAGAAGATTACCTGATGACATTTCCAGAGCTTCCAGAGGTTAGACCAGTCAGGGCCACAAGACAGTTTCTGCTTTCTATGGCTACCCAGGGTAGAAAAGGTCCACAAGGGAGGCACCTTGCTCTTTCCCTGACAATGAACTTAGCAACTTCAGATAGACGAAGAAGTACGTAAGTTCCTGAGACTGAAAGTAATCCTCAGTGTTTGATACTTCTGAAATAGTTTTCCTAAATTATGTGATGAGAAGTCATAGATAAGGATTTGTCCTGTTTACCCTTCCTAGTAAGGATCTCTTATTTCCTAAACAACAAGGGCATCATATTTAAACACAGCAACTCTTTCAGCAGTTGGAGTTGAATACCACTGAATACATTGACCTTTACAAAGATTTAAAAATAACCTTGAATGTAGTCTTGCATTAGCTTTCATTATTATTCAATTGCATCTGATGAGCTGGCAGTAATTTCCACTGCTGGTTGCTATTGTTTCTTGTGGAACAAACACCTTCTTATATCTACAGGGCAAGCTATATACAGAAAAGGGTACAAAAAGCTCCCTGCTAAAATTCAGATAAAACGTGTCAGTACAGTGGATGCCTAAGGCTTCAATCAGACCAGCATCTTATTCACACACCCTCAACGCAATTTACACAAATTTATGCTAATTTTTTCTCATGCCTCCCAATATTTTTATGAGCATTTATTTAATCAGAGACATATTTTCTACATACGTGGCAGAATTCAGCTATGTGTTTCTAAAAAAAAACCAGTTGAAAATTACTATGTCAGATTATTTTAAGGGTTATAATTTTCAGAGAGACATAGAAAACAGGTTTGCTTTTTATCTACATTTGTATGGGTAACACCTGTTTTCTCACCTTCTATTCCACTTAAACTCGCACCACACTACGTTAAAGTATGTTTACTCATGACTGAAGTATATTGCTCTGACATATCCTTTAGCCTCTTAAATGCCTTCAAGGATCAAGGACTGAGCAAACTGTCTATTTTTAGAAACATATTGTAAGAATGTCCATTATTCTCATTCCATCGATACTCACTATGATTTACAAAACCTAATATGTGTCTCAAACTAACAGTAACTCCCCTCCAATGGTAATTCCCACCCAGATATCCCACCTCTCAACTGATGTTCAAATACGTAAGTGCCTGGAAGGCAGCAAAGCCTGGCCCAATTGAGATGTGATTAGCAATAAGCAATTTCAAACAAAGTCTTGCTTGGGATCCTTCCCAACGGTCACCTCCACACAGAGAAGCAGGACTGGGGCAGTGAAGCCCCAGTACTTTGCTACTTACAAGTCTTGCAATGTGATACAGGGAAAGTTAGAGGCTTTTAATTAGATTTGGAACTGTTACAACTTTTATTAGTCCAGTCATTTTGAAGTCAGCTGAACAATTTGTGGAGAAATAAGCGATAGCAGACTTGTACCTTCATCACTGTGAACCCATTCACGGCCACATCTGAAATCTTTGATGAAAGGTGTGGTAAATATTTAAAAAAAAAAAAAAAAGGCGCAAAAATGGCTGGCTTTTTCCATTCCTTCTTTTTGTTTGTAACTTTTAAGTAAAAACAAAAGGCAGAAAGCACTGATTTTTCTTATCTGATAATATATGTTGCAAGGATTAGGGAAAAGAAGCAATGATGGTTTAAAAATCCTATTTACTTCATCGGTGTAAAAGTAAAATAATTGCAGGAAAATAGGTTCTTCTCTACCAACAGAGAATTCGATATATGTTCTGACTTCAGTAAGATTCTTGCAAACAACCGTAACGGTCTGCACTAAGACCTTAACAGATCCCTCAGGTATTGATTAGTCTTGAACTATTAATAGTTCATTACACTGCCATCAATGACTTCATAATTCTTTTCTAACTCTATTGTGATGATATGAAGCTAGCAATAAAAACTTTCTCCCCTCCAACAGTACTCAGAAAAATAATTATTCATCTCTTTTATCACATTTCTGGATAGTACCCAGGTATTTGCTTCAGTATTCCATGTGGGCAGAAATCCACATCGTTTTGCTTGTATCTGGCCTGGAAGAGAACACACAACAGGCAAGTAGGAGAAGGCCTCTCTGAGACAGCCCCTTTCCTATACCTGAATAATGATCACACCAGGGTGCAAAGATGTTCTTCTGTTCTTTGCAGCTACAAAATAAATTGGGAAAGAAATGCTTCATTAGAGTATGAACTCTGCACTGATTCCGGTTGCACCGAAGAGCCATCTTTGCCCCGCTAAACTGCGCAAGAAAGACTGGTATCAAGCAGCAACAAAGCAAACAGATCACATACCATTATTTAAATGCTTTGCCAGGTACAATGCAGGCTTACACTATCCAAAGGACAACCTACTACATTTTGCCTGACAACCTACTTCTAGGTTCTGTCAGTAACTCAAACCTATCTAATTCCAAAATGTGCTATTTGTTTATTCTGCAACCGTAATATTACTGTTTTCATAAATAAATGTTTATGTTTCATTTAAGTTTAATTTGAAAAAGTTTTTACAATATTTTCCAGGTGATATCCAGATCATAGGTTACTGATAGGCAGAATGTCGACGGATAAAGCCCGGGTATCAAGAATAACACCAATATGGTTTGCCAGCTTGATCCAATTTTATTAAGTACAGAGCATCTTATATACTATTAGGGCGTGATCGCATGCAGCTAAACAAGCTGTGATTGGTTCTAAGCTACTGTCCACACAATATAATTCATATTTCATTGGTACAACACAAGAAGCACACGCAAGAAGTACAAGCCGATGGTCCTCCTACTCAATGTTTCAACTTCACTCCGTATCTCTAGCTAAGGAATTTGCTAAACAACAGCTCTCTGTGCAGTGGCAAGGCAGAGAGGAACGTTGAACGGTAGGTTTTTCACACAGAGGCAGCTAGCAGAGAATTACTCATGTCGGTATCAAGGACCAGGTGGCCGTTATCTTCCAAAAACTTCTCCACAGCAGAATAATGTTCTACCTGAATATGTAGAAGTCACGTAACTAAGGACACTTGCAATTCTACCAAAGTTTTCAAAAATTATATTATACCTAACAGTTTCTATGTTAGGAATGATCAGATAACCCATGGAACAACAAAAGCAATTTAAGGTTACACATCTGTCTTACTTGGGAAGTATTTTGTATGATGCAGAGTTGCATACATGTGTATCAAGTCGGTTTTGATAAGGCACAGGAAGCATGGAAATATGGGTTTAATGACTTCCCTTGTGTCTGCTGCTATGTTTTTCTCACTTTCTATGCAACATTTCAAAAATGTCTGTGTGTAAGGCTCTATTCACAAAGCTGTATTCTTACAGAGTTAACGCACAAAACAGCATAATGATAGAAAACTCATCTAGGATGTGCTTCATCTCAGACTTCAGCTCATCTATATGCTAATTCAAGCTGGATGCAAGCTGGGTGCTTCCGAAGACTGTGCTCCTAATATCCTTTTAACACATAATTTAATATTATGATTTGGGGACAAGCAGTAAAAGTTAGTGCATTGTGTTGTTCTGTAAATCTGTTGATTGCTTCTTTCAGGGATACTGGATCAAATATTGGCTTTTCTGCTGAAAGGACAGCAAGGTCTGTCAGTCTGATCTGGCTCATTGTGCCACTTACCCACATATGCAACACTGAGGAGCATTAAATAACTCTTCACAGATGCTAATGTAGAATAATAAATGACATGGTACAAAGTTATGAGGAAGTGTCTATATTTATACTGGCAACTGAACCACTTACCACCGAAATGGCATCATTTGCATGGGAAACTTACTCTCTAACACCTCTTATAACTATTGACTTTCAGACCCCTGTAACAGGAAAAAAAACCCAAACAACACAAATTCATGAATGGAACTCTATTATCATTAGAAATGAGCCAAAACCCATGAAGTAGTTAACTCCTCATGAAAAACAAGATAGAAGAAGCTATTAATTTTTAATGTCACTTCATGATAGAAAGTTAATACAAAGACAGTCTTTAAGGGTTCATTTATCTATATCACATTTTTCTTGCAGAGGTAACCTACGCTGACTTCTATCAAAGCTCTCTTGTGGAGTTAAATTCTGTGGATTTTTTTTTTTTAATTATTTTTGTGCTTAAAGGCACAATTATTTACAGAAGAACGTTCATCACACATTTGAGACTGGATATTACTTGAAACACTTTTTAGTTAAAATTCCTCAAAACAATCAGAAAGCTTTACTATTTTTGTACAAACCTCTACTATTTATGATACCAAATGGAGACTTAAGAAGTGCTAAGGGAGTGAATCTGCATTCATATGTGTTTACAATAACATAAAGGATTTTACAACAACCAAAATTCTGGTCACCAATACAAATAATTCAACTTATTTCATGGAAATTCTCAAAGCCAAATTTCACAAACACAAAATAAAAGAAAATTTGTAACCAGCCATTCAGCTAATGGGCACAACCAACTCAGTGTGGTTATCAAATATCTTATTTAAAATCCTAAGCAGTGAAAAATCTTAAGCAACAAGAAAAAAAATAAATTAAATCATCAATATTCATACATCTCTGACCTTGAGCTTAGAATCCTCTAATGAAATTCAAGGAGGCCACAACAAATGGCTACCCTGTACACCTGCCTCCCTTTTAGATAATCTTGTTAATAATTAATTCGTTTGATCTGTTAACTCCCAGCACAGACCTTAGAGGAAAAAAACAACTTTCATAACTTGATCAGACTCTGGGGATAAAATCATCCCAACCGGTAATTCAGTATCACCTGTTGGCTGTACTGAAGTGTTGTCTCTGTGAGAAGTCATGTGAAACCATTATTTTCCCTCACTGCTTAGCTTCTATCAATGCCACAGTTTTGTCAGGTAAATGTCCCAAGCAGCACATTGTACATACGTGCTGTATTCATAAGTTATACAGAGTAGACACATATAGGTCACCTTCTGTCTATCTTACCTATATGCAACAAAATATGGTTTATAAATAATTGATCTATATTTGTGTGGCGACACAATAAGAAAAGAACTATCTAAAAAGATGCATTGGTTCATCTGGACAGTAGGCTGTTCTGAGTGACATGTAGCTCACACAAGTTGAAATTCCGGGAGTCATAGACATGAAACCAAATATAAAATGCTCACAAGGGGCACTGGTGTAAGAACTACAAACATAAACCAAGCGTAATGGAAAGGAGAGAAATTATAATATCCAGGTCCTAAACTACTTTGAAAATAAAAATACAAAATAGCCTTATGAATTAATTAGTATCCTCAAATTCTTTTTGTAGAATCTCAATCTGCATTTAAATGCTTCAATGATGAAAAAATGCGCAATCATTTTTATGAATTTATTTAGTTTTCATCAGTTTCTGATTGCATAAAATCTCAGGCTCAATGTGTACATCATAATAGCTTGTGATAAATGAAATCAAGCTCGAAATCCCTACATAATGAAAAGTGCAATAAATAACTCATTAAAAGGTGATAGACAAAGGAATTTATACATATTTCTGACTCATACTATCTAACAATCTCCATCTACTGTATACCTCGGGAAGCTACACTCAGTTAAGTTATAATAAACGATGTTACTACTATAACCTTTTTCTTTCTCCAGCAATAATAGAGTAACGCAGATAGCACACTGCAGGATCACCATAGCCTCAAATTACATGTAGCAAAACTAGAACTCTAGAAATTCTCAGCTGCCATCCCCACTGCTTGAGGCCAATGCTGATGGGTACCATAAAACCATCGATTAATAAACAATAAATCATAAATCAACATCAGTGCATCGCATTTACATCCTCCAGTGCTTGACGGAGATTCATGTACAGAACTTAAACTGGTACTAATTACAGATTAAGAGTTCATGCAAATTTGAGAAAGTCAAAGAGGTTTCCAATTGCTTCAAAACCCTGTACGAATTTCTATATTTAAGGAAATAGGTGGTTTTAAGTTAGCGAGTTAGTCTCCTGGTTGCTTAAAGCCTAAAAGGGCATTAGAAAACATTGGAGTAAAGTCCTTCAAAAATACAGAAAGTTACTTCACAAGTCAGGAGGCCAGGACATAATGCCTGCAGTAGTAACAAGATGGAATCAATCATGGGCTGGGTTTTTTGGTGGTTTGTTTTTTTGGGTTTTTTTGGTTTTTTTTAATTTCACGTTACCTCTTCTGATAGAATTTGGTTTAAAGCACATTTTGCCTCCTCTACAGAACCAGATGGATACACTTAAATTTTTCCTAAGAGGATCATTCAGTATCACTGATCCCTAATAACTAGCTGCTGACAATTGCTAATATTAACATACAAGTCTTCTCATCAGAGCAAAAGTATCAAAAGAATATACAGGGTTAAATATAACAACGAGTTAAAAGGCTGATGGCAAAAAGTCAACCTGTTCTACCAAGGGGGAACAGCCCCGTAGGCTAACCAAAGTGAATGCAACTTTTTTTGAGCTAAGGATAGAATTTGGCAGGCCTCAAATATGCATATCTAGTAGGGAGCTTTACTAGACTGGAATTGTCATAGTTTGGTTTAAGCCTGAAGCTGGCTATTGGTACCAACAGGTTCAATCACTGTTGCAAAATACAGCACACGTGGGAAATACCCATCAGGAATTTCCATATGTACTGCAGCTAGCCAAAGGGCCGCCTGACAAAAAATTCTAAACACCAAATCCCAGGCATTGATTAATTGCCAAAGCACAAAATGTAGTAGTTACTGGTTAATGAGTACTATATAATCAATTTAAATACTACATTAGCAGAAAAAAGAAAGTTAAAGAGTTTTCACATACTAGTTATTTCCTTCTCATGGTAATTTCTGTGAGCTTCACTTTGTGAATGTGCATCCAAAAGATAAGTTCTTGAAAACATCCATGAAGGTTAACATCCATATCCTACTAGAAACAAAAAACCAGTCAATATCAAAGACTAGATATATCAAATGAATTATGCATAAGGAAAGTCAAATGTTGGCTTCAGTGCATGGGCCAAGCCTTCAGGCTGATATAAAATTATACAGCAGAAGTTTTTTTGTACAGAGAAAGGCAGATATTCTAATAACTCTTTAAAATAAATTTGCTATAGGCATTTGTAGGCCATCCATGTAACCCAACAAATTTCAACAAAATCATTCAACTATATTATCGCTTATGGCTTGCTTACAGTAGAATGCACTTCAGATTAAGGCATATTTAAAGGAAAAAAGACCATTCACAAACACACAATTAGGAGAAAGAGATATTCTGGAGCAGTTCCTTGCATAGATAAATATCCTCTCAAATTTTTGATGGTGGATCAGTCTCTCCCCTTCTTATTTTCCTTTTGACAAGCCTATCACACTAGTAGAGGTGTGGTGAGACATTACAAGTTCAAGTGTCAAAAGCACACTCATGTTAGGTGGCTGACTACCTCACCAACCAGGGAAGCAGTACCCTTCTGGGAGAGCTGACATCCCAACAAATATACTGTCAGGGGAGAAAAAACAAGGTAACCCAGTGAAAGCAGAGACTGATTAGATATGCAGATTGAAGGATTTAAAAGACAAGGGAGAAACACCTGCCACTAAACCCCTGTGAAGTGATCACCCCAAAATGAAGAGAGACAGGCATTAACCACAGCATTTTTGGGTTTGGAACTTCACCTGCTGTTTGAGGAGATACCTTGTTCTCTCCTCCAAACCTCCCATATTTCCGTTACCCAAGCTGTCGCAGATTCTTGTCTTCATCATTTCTGAGACAAGCTGCTCTGAGACAAAGAGAGGACATGCACTGGCTTCATCTGGTCTGAGAAACAGTGACTGCAAAGCAGTGGAAGAAAGCACATCACACTTGTCTCTGCTGCAGGGCTTTCCTGTGTGATACTGGCTAACGTATGATACCCACACCTACACGTGGAGGCTCAGTTAACTGGCCCAAGTCAATATATTGTTTTGCATTGTTTTCCAGAAGACACCTTTTCAAATTCATTGCCCCTTCTCTCAGATAACTGACAGTACTATATTCAGAAAATATGCAACCAATATGTTTATACTTCCATCTAGCTATTTTTTTCTGGAAGACAAACTTTTCAGGATAGAGGAGAGGGACCGTCCTGAGGCAGTTAACAATAAAATTACTCACTCTCACATTTACTGTAGTGATATAACAATCAGTGTACTCAATAAAAATTAAATCACTCAATTAAAAATGTGAAGGCTCAATGAAACTGTTCTTTCCAGAAGGGGTGTTGGGCATTGGAATGGGCTGCCCAGGGAGGTGGTGGAGTCCCCATCCCTGGAGGGGTTCAGGAGTAGGGTCGATTTGGAGCTTAAGGATCTGCTGTAGGTTGGGAACTGTGATAGGAGAAGGGTTGGACTGGATGATCTCCAGGGTCCTTTCCAACCTAGATGATTCTGTGAAACCAAAATAATCAAACAATTATTTATAAATAAATCCTGGCTAATGGATATAGGTTCACCAAACTGAAAAGCCCACAGAAGTTGCTATCAAAAATCTGGTATATACACAAAGTTATAAAGTAATGATCCTGTGATATTTCACAGTTAAAGCAGAAGAAAGGGAAAAGAATATGATTCCACTGTCTACATTACCCAGATATGTTTATGAAGACACGGTAACATTTTAAGTGCCAGCACTGTCCAAGTCAGTCAAACAAATATCTCCATCTTGGAGGAAAATTCAGGAATCAAAGAGAAAGCAGTGATGCTACAGCACAGACTATAAATAGAAGGATACTAACAAAACCTATAAGGACTTCCTGTGGCAGAGAGTAATTTTTTCTCTAAGCTCTTCTCATATCAAAGTTAAAATCAACTCTACATTTGAGGAGAAGATGACAGAGCTAGCCAAAGCAGATACACTGCATCTTCACAGGAATCTTGCAGAGCAGGCAACATGAAGCTAGTAGACACATTAAAATGAAGAATAGATCTCAGCTTCAAAGGAAAGAGAATCACTCTCAGATTTACAATAACACTGTCATATAACATCATATTTAAAGACGACAACATAAAAGGAATCAAAATACATTTCTTGAAGTATAATGGGCTTTATTCCTTTAGCCTTGGATGTGGAAAAAAAATTGAAATATAAGAGGAAAATGACATGAAGCTTTCACTAGCTTGGCGAAGGTGGTCCACCAGTTTTAAAAACTTTTCTCTGGCTGAGAATATTTAAGCTATGCATTTATCAAAGTAACTCCGAACATAGCTTAGAGTCCATGGAGTTTGCTTCAAACAGAATAGACACTTTTAAGCTGCCAGTGGACTGTGTTGCTTATCTACACGAAGACTTACTACAAAGCCCAAGAGAGCGCTGCTTTTACCTCCTACCTGAGTGCAGCTGATTAAGCATGTCCTTGACAGAAATTGTCTGTGTAAGTGACTTTTAGCTTCCAGGAACTTAGCCAAACTAAGAAGTCATCCTACAGGCAACAGGGTAGGACAAAGAAATGATAGTTCTTTGAATTTTCTTCAAATCTAACTCTTCAAGACAGGTTTAGTGACCCCAGGGAACAAAAACGTAAAGCCAACTGATGGTACATTCCAGCACTCCCCATCTACGCTGCCCTTCTCATCTTCTTTCTTCTGGAGTCACAGGTTGAGATATAACCATAGCAGAAAGGTAGGAGGCATGCACTGGTGTGCATGGTTTATGCTTTTCTTTCCTCCTCTTTAGCAAGCGCATTGCAAGGTAGCCCGTGACATACTTTAGGAGAAAGAGAGGATCAAGAACTATTATATTAAGGTGACTACAGGCACACAGGAACTTCTGTGATTATTGTAACTATGCCAGGAGCACTGCCTGTGTCTAAATGGCTTAGATAAGAGCTATTTTCAGAGTTTTTTATTATTATTGTGTTTTGTCCTCGATCACACCAGGAAGATGTCTATTTTAGGCACCCGATACTTTACTCAATCTGGTTTAAAGTGGTTATTTTGAATGTGTTTTTCCCCACTTTTAATAAGCTACTTCCTGCACTCCATCCATGACCAAATTTAAGTGATACGAAGAATTCTGTTTCTCCCAGTTACCTTGGTATGAATTAGCTACTTTGAACATCCCAAGATAGCAGACTAGTCAAAAGATATATTTTGACCACCACTCTGCATGTCACCTCAGGGTGAAAAGGCTTTCAATTTATGCAGCCTAACAGTCAACATACAAGAGATAAAACTTAGCAAATTAGCAAGATGTCAAACCACTAAAGCGACCATTTTAATTAAGAAGCTAAACTGTTGTTTGACTTGTTCTGATCTTGATTTTTTAGTTTGCCAATTCATTCAATAGGGACATTTTCAGATACTCTTACGTCTCTATTTGGGTTAGAAAACTGCTTTCTTAACTCATTGAGGCATATGATATATCAGATTTGATATAGGCCCAGCTTTGTCACAAATCTATGTCGGAATGAACAAGGGTATTTCAGAGAACTGAGATTTTGTTAGCGGGTTTTTTAATCCTATGTGTGAAAACTGCACTCGCCAAATTTGCACTCACTCTGCCATTTTAGTGGTGACTGCTTTTGCTACATTGGTTTTACTGTCACAGTTCTATGTAGAAATTATCCCCAATGTTTATCGTGTGTCCTTTTATGTCCCAAGTTTTATTTAATTTAATGGAACAATTTTAAAAATAATGTTTAAACTCATGTCAGTTTGAAAAGCTTGGGATTTTGGTTTGCGGTTTTTTGTTTTTTGGTTTCTTTTTTTTAAATCAAACACAAAGTGGAGGCCAAGGACAGACAGACATGATACAGCTTCTCTGCAGATAATGGAGGTTTCATGTAAAAATCTCACTAAAAAGAGTTCTACTTACTGTTGTAGGATTTCTTTTTTCTTTGGTCTGCCCATGTCAATTACAGCTAATTTTTTAAAACTTATCTTGAGAAATTATTTGTGTAGAAGTGAATAAACTCTCCCTAGCTATGAGGGGATTAATGCTTTCACTGATACTTTTCAGTTAAAATACTGCAGAACCTACACCA
Source organism: Athene cunicularia (assembly GCF_003259725.1). Classification (NCBI taxonomy): domain Eukaryota; kingdom Metazoa; phylum Chordata; class Aves; order Strigiformes; family Strigidae; genus Athene; species Athene cunicularia. The sequence goes on along the minus strand of NW_020799110.1, from coordinate 7,666,506 downwards.
AATGCAGTAAAATCAAGTAAGTCCACTACACCAGTCTGTCTGTTCTTAAGTAAACCACCATCTGAATTCAGCTGTAAAGTCTTGAACAGTAAAGTCTTTATCCCTGTTTATCCCTGATATAACAGAAATGAGGCTGAATTTTATTCTGAAATGAACAAAAAAACATCCCAAAACAAACAAGTGATAGACTGTTTTAATTACAAACAAAGTTTGTAGTGCTAAGGCTTGTAATCTGATAAAGTTGTGGGCTTTTTCTGCATTGGAAAAGAAAACCAAGAAACTTAGTAATTTTTTGACTTTGAGGTAATTTGTAAAATACGTTAAATTAGAATGTTTTCTTTATCACCTCTTGTTTTTTGGAGTCATACAGGTTGGAGATTAATACACATAATGGAATAGTGTTAACATATTATCTCAAGAACAAAGGAGCATTTATTTTTGTTTTCCTTTTGGATCCACAATTTTTTTCCTTTCCTCCAGTAAAGTAACTGAAGAAAGATGTCTGTTTCTGTAAGTATCTTATTTCTCTATCCCCAATAGATTTTGTGTAATCCTGCAACAAGAACTACTTCTAAGTAAGAAACAGAATGACTAACAAATTATAAATATAATAAAATATGCAGTACCAGAAAGCATATTATATGATGTAGTTGTTCCCTACATTCCCACAGGGTTTTTTTTCTTTACAAAAAAAAAAAAAAAAAAAAAAAAAAAACCAAAAAAAAACCCAAAAAAACCCAAAAAAAACCAAACAAACAAACCCTGGTTGTTTTGCAAGCAAATAAAGAAAACATACTGAGCGACACGGTCAGTTGCTAAAATTAACAAAGTGCATGTACCACCAAGGAACTAAACTATCCTTAAAATAAAAAACAAAACAAAACAAAACAAAACAAAACAAAAAAACAAACAAAAAAAACCCTGAATTGTTGGGTAGCAAATGCATATATCCATAATAGACTACCCAAGTTGTGTCCTCTGGTTTATTCTGAAAAAAGCTGAAGATCATTTTTCTTATACTGGAAGGTGTTAATGGCCCCTATCACGGAAATCTTTGATCTCTCTATATAATTAGAGACCAAGTTCAACTCAATTAGGCGTGCTAAAAACTCCTTTCAAGCCCAGAGGAACAATGGAGTCTTCCTGAGGCACTGAACAAGAGAGCAGGCTTATTTTTTTCCTCCCTTTGGTACTCTGCATCCATGTTAAAATGTCTATGGTGTGCCTTCAAATTCAGTATTTTTCTCCTTTCAATAAGACCTTCCTTGTGCAAAAAATCTTGCTGCTCGTTTAAGCGACTGTAGACTGAATTCAGGAGCCGTTTCTGTTTCATGGAAGTGCTTTAGTTTCTTTCATCTTGCTCTGCAACCATTTTGCAGAGTGGCTACAGCTGTAGCATTGCTTTGAGTAACAAGAAACAAGCCCCGTCTCTGCCCTTTTTCCTCTCTTTCTGAAGTTTATGTCGACTACTGCTGTCTCCTGAAACCTGCTTTGCAAGTTGTTAGGGAAACTCATACACATTCCCCAAACCCAACCATCATATAAAACCACTAGAAAAACACCATAGACACAAGGGTAATTTGGGCTTGATTTACATCAAATGAAATAGTATTGGAAAAGTGTTTAAGCACAGATGAAACAGACCATAAAGAGTGCAAAAATCACCTGCCTAGACATATCTTAGGGTCAGAAAAGAAGCCGTCAGAGGGAAAAAAAAAAAAAAAGAAAAAAAAATCTATCAAAGATAGCTTTCAGAAAGATAAATAGAGAAATTAACAGAGAAGCAGACCCGAGCCTGGAAACCTCCTGCAGTTGATTTCCTGAGCATTAAGGGAACGACAAAGCTAACTCTGCCGTACCTTGCGCTTCTCAAGCTTCTGTCTCCAAAGCATCTCCGAACAACTCACAAATAACGATTCAGGACCATTACTCACACTCCTTTGAAACAGTGGCAATATCTATTTCCCCCCCCCATTTTACAGATAAGGGAAACAATGCTTGAACAGATTGAATTCAGCTCAAAGGACTTGCAAACATGCTTTAAATTAGCCATGTATTTAACCTCTTTAATGATAAGAGGTCTTAGTCAAGGCAAGTCTAGTTCTGTTTTACAAACACATCATGTGCCTGATATAAACAAAGTTATAAAAAATCCTGCTCCACTGATTCCTATCACAGAGGTCATTCTGAGCCAAATGAATAGTTTATCTCAACACAAATGGCACTACTTTCACAAAATTACAAACCAGGGCTCTTCCCAGGCAAGGCATTCTCAACTAAGTTTTAGTCAAGCAGCAAACCAGTTTCCTGAAGAAAGTTGTCTTCTGATTTATAAGACTAATCATTAAATGATATCTGAGTTTGCAGATGGAAAAAGAATATATACTTTTACCCTTCGTTTTTTTTTTTGGTCAAGATCAGAATTTTCAAACATCTCAAGGATTTACATAATGATATATCAATACACATAAATGGAAGTTCATGTGCAGTCATTTATATGTGGATTTCTGCATTTATTTAATTACCAGAGAGCTATTCTGCTACTGCATTCCAGAAAACAATTATGTTTTCATAGAAAATTTAGTGTTTCTTCAATGCAGTTGACTGCTGGAACTAAATTTATAAAAGTGGTATGCTTGTCACCACAGTGCAAAACAAACTATGTGGATTCCAACCTTCCCAGTGCTTGATACTCAATACCTAATTTAAGCCTTAATATTCCGGTTTGTATTTAGAATGTCTATTAGAGCAATTGTGCAGTAAATGATTGAGAAAAAATGTTTCTTCTTCCACATGCATAATCTTTGCCATCAGAGGTCAACAATTAGTATACAGATCTATTATTAATTTTAGTTAATTTCTAGAAATAATATTTGTGAATGAGTATTCACAATTTATGAGCTGATATTTAAAATCTGTGAAGTAGCCCATTTGACATACATCATAAATTACACAGTACATTACTAGCTCATGAGTGGAAGAGCATATGACTTAGAATAGATTGTGTGAAATGCCATCTATACTAATTTGAAATTCACCCTCTATTAATATTCCCTAATTATTTAAAACTTGCTGCGTATGAATTTTCCTGCCAGAAAAATCACGAAACATATGCAAAAAGCAAAATCAAAGAAGGTGATAGCAGTTTCAAAGCAAAACCTTTTGAAATTCAAAACATTATTTGTCGAGTGAGAAAGAAAAAAAAAAAATCAGAGTATTCAACTGCCCTATAGATGTAGATAAGGAAAAGGCAGGAAGGATGATGACTTGCACTGTCTGAGGAACATGCAATGGCTTCAGAGTTGACACTTTTAATTGTCACTCAATATGTAAGTTTGTCATTCCCAGTGTCTTTCCTAACATCATAAAATTGCTGTTTCTTCCTACTACATGCACAGAGAACACATACCCAATTATTGCGAATTGGTTTTGGTTTTCCATTCATAGTTAATGCAACCTTATTTATACAGGGCAATCAACAGCTTTCAGGTATGCCTAACTTTTCAGTAGAATTCATATTGCATATCATTAATTTTAAATCTATAAAGTGCATTGCAAATATCCTGAGATGACATAAGAGTCGGCCTATCTAATGAAAAGTAAAAAAAAAAAAAAAAAAGTTTCTCTAAACGTTTAGACATGCACTTGCTGTTTTCTACCAAGATAATTCTGTTATGGATTCTTGGGATTGTGTGGACAGATGTATCAGCCAAAACCCATCAGAGAAACAAAACAGTCAGCAATAAAGGAGCAGAGATAGAATGCTAGGCCTATAACGTGCCACAGAAATAACCTATGATAAACTACGGAACACAGAGGTTTTTACACAAAATTGTGTCTTCATTTGTATTCCCATGAATGCTTTGCTTGAACACACATCTAAGTCTTCACACTACAAATGCTTTTTGATAAGTGCGTGCAAGAATTCTACAAAGGGACCCAGCACAACATGCAAAGGTGACACACAGCTGTGATTTCGTATGATTGTGACCATGGGTCTTAAGTCATTGGTGGAAAGGCCAGCGGTAACGCTGGATTTACAACCGATTCTCACATGATTGCACGTGCACCTGCCCCTTACCCACTGCCTTCACTGCCTGGCAGAGAGAATACCTGCAAGCCATCTCTGATTTCGGAAGGGACAGTACAGTGCTTTGAATGCACTTTTATGCTTCATGGTACAAAACCTAGTGAACATTTCTATGCTACATACAAGAGGCAGAACCTCTCTGCACTATTCCCCTGCAGCGCTTCAGAACAAATTGGAAAACAGGATAGCTGACCACAACATTTGACTTCAATGCCTGCATTTAATAGCCAATACATTTCCTTTGTTCATTGTTTATTCTTCTAGTGTGTACTTGTTGATATGCCCTCCAGAAACATTTCATTTTTCCATTTCAAAAATCTAAATCAATGGATAGCTGCACTCATCCGACAGCACGAACGAGCACTAGAAATCCGGTGGCTAGAGAGTTTCTGATAGCAACATCTACTCAATTAGCTGTCAGCTCACCATTTTGAAGAAGATTAGAGAATGTTCAATTCTTTGCCTGTATTAAACTACCGATATCTCTAGGAGAGAACTAGGAGATTATATGACAGCATCAGCCTTTCACCATAGATGGTGAAAATTAAACTGGAAGAAGGTCAAAGCCAGTGGTGTTAAGCCACTGGGCACTCCCCAGATCTGACCTGCCTTACCTGACACACCTTCCCTCCGGGTGGCTTTGGAGCAGCGCTGCCCGACCCCCCAGACAAGCCGCTGAAGCCATTCCTTTCTCTCCGATGAGGACATCTTTCAGTACAGAAAACTCAGACCACTGGCAAGTCAAATTATGGTAAAATAAACCACCCCCTACTCTTTCCATTATGTGGCAATGACTCCTTCTCTTGCAGTCTCACTTTCCCATGAAGATCTAATCCCTGAAGGACGCTGATGCCCACCCTGGGGACCACTCTATGCCCTGTCTGACGAGCCCAGACTCAGCACCCCAGGGACTTCACAGCCCCAGACCTTGGCCTGTTGCTCTTGGGAAAAGCTGCTTCCCACCGCCCTGCAGAAAGGGCAGCCGAGACAACGCAATGCAAGGCAGCCTGCTTTGTGCCACCCGACTTTATTTACTCTGTGAAATGTGCAACCCCATAGCCATATTAAACTTGAGAAAAACCAGTTAGGTCCTCTGTCACATGGCATAAATCATGTCTATAAAAAAATGCTATGAAATCAGCAGAGAGGACAAGGCAGAGGCAAAGTCAAAGGTAGCAGCTGCACTGGCCACCTGAAAACATAATTTTAATTTTGTTTCTGCTCAGCTATAGGCTGGGCTACCTCCAAGAAGCGTCAGCTCCGTATGCAGTATCAGTGCTCTCCACACCCCAGTTCGATTTGGTATTTGCTCTCCACATACAAGCAGGTACCCGTTCATTTAACTCAATGCAAATTAATCTTTGCAAGTGTGGTGGCTTATTCAGAAAAAATATGATTTGAAAACATAGCCCTATGCAGCCTGCAGATGTAAGGCACAGTTTATTTTTATTTTAATGTTCTTAAAAACCAAAAACCCTTTTACAGGTATGTCAGTGATCAAAGGAAGGAAAGAGGAGATGTGGTTACCTGAGATAGGGAGAAGACTGAAGTACTCAACAACCTTTTGCCTCAGTCGGTGACATGGACGGTGGGATCGAGGCACCCTCAGCAACTTCACCGACAACACCAAACTCTGTGGTGCGGTCGATGCGCTGGAGGGCAGGGATCCATCCAGAGGGATCTGGACAGGCTGGAGAGGTGGGGCCATGCAAATCTCATGGAGTTCAACAAGGCCAAGTGCAAGGTCCTGCACAGGGGTCAGGGCAATCCCATGCACAAATCCAGGCTGGGTGATGAATGGATTGAGAGCAGCCCTGAGGAGAAGGACTTGGGGGTGTTAGTGGATAGAAAACTGACTATGAGCCAGCAAATGTGTGCTCACAGCCCAGAAAGCCAACCCTGTCCTGGGCTGCATCAAGGGCAGTGTGGGCAGGAGGTCGAGGGAGGGGATTCTCCCCCTCTACTCCACTCTCGTGAGACCCCCCCTGCAGTGCTGTGTCCTGCTCTGAGGGCACCAACATCAGAAGGACACGGACCTGCTGGAGTGAGTCCAGAGGAGGCCACAAAGATGCTCAGGGGGCTGGAGCACCCCCTGTGAGGACAGGCTGAGAGAGTTGGGGGTGTTCAGCCTGGAGAAGCGAAGGCTCCAGGGAGAACTTAGAGCAGCCTCCCAGTACTTAATGGGGGCTACAGGAAAGATAGGAAGGGACTCTTGATCAGGGAGTGTAGGGATAATACAAGGGGTAATGGTTTTAAACTGAGAGGGTAGATTTAGATTAGACTTAAGGAAGAAATTCTTCCCTGTGAGGGGGGTGAGGTCCTGGCACAGGTTGCCCAGAGCAGCTGTGGCTGCCCCCTCCCTGGAAAGGTTCAAGGCCAGGTTGGACGGGGCTTTGGGCAACCTGGGCTAGTGGAAGGTGGCCCTGCCCATGGCAGGGGGGTTGGGACTGGATGGGCTTTAAGGTCCCTTCCAACCCAAACTGTTCTGGGATTCTATGATAATTCTAATGGTTTGCAGAATTATCCCTTTTTCTAGTCTCCAACCCCCTGATACCACACTCAGAAAACAGCTCCATATAAAAGGTCCCACATTTATTGCTTTCTTGGGGGGAATATAATAGTTTGTCTGAAGAACAATAGTTTCTTAATTATTCCACCATTTGTCATCTACATACCACATTCCTCTCCCTTGAGGTCAACAGCACTGTCGTGGAGACTCAGCTCAATTGAGTAGATATTGATGGTCTCTTTGTTTGAACTGAGACATGTAGAAGTATTTCTCGAGTACCATTGATGCCATTTGTGTGATTAACATCTCTGTGTGTCTTTAAAAATCCCATCATTATTTTCTATACATGGTTTAGTCTAACAGTCTTCACTAGGATGAAATCAGGAGATACAGACCCTGCTTTCAGTTCCACTATTCCTTTGCTCATCTTCTCATGCACACTTTATTTCTTAAGTGTGAGGACATTTGCAAATGAAATTAAAAAGTCAGAAACATAGGCCTATGACAACCCTTATTGCTAGAACTGATCATGGCGATTGCACAATGCTACTCTGAGTAGTACTGTTTTGAGTAGCCTGATAACCCTGTGTACCAAACCAAGTCTGTTTCTTTGTTTCTCTACCATCAAAGCTGTGCCCCCTCCAGACCACTGCATCTAATTGTTGTAGCATCAATTTTGCAAAGGCTTGCTTCCCAGTCTGGCCAATATTACACCATGTTCTGCATCCTGCCCCACACAACAAACACTTCAGGGTACAAGCATTTATCATCTTGCTGTATCCCTTTGGTGCTGAATGAGGAGCCCATGCCAAAGCAGTTATGTAATTAGCAGACTTAAACTTGGTTTAGTTTGAGTCAGCAGAGAAGGATCAAGTGATACATGTTAAAAACCAAAACCCATGCATTTAGCCAGAGAAAGACAAGGACTAGACCTCTGTCTCCTCTTCATGCTATTACACAACCTTAGGGATCCTGTCACCTACCTGCCTGAGATTTTATTCTGATCCGCTTTAGTTTCCCTAGCCTGGTTTTCAGGGATACTGTCATTGTGCAGGCTCTCACCTGTCAGTCCTATTGTCTTTTTCTTTTTGCACCCATGAGTTCCATATAAAAACTATCATAAATGGCCCCCATGGGAGTCTCTTTCTCATACCAGGTATTACCTCTCACTCTAGTGGAAAATGCTTTGTGGAGAGTGTCACCCCACTTCCCTGTCATCCCTCCACCAGGGAGCTGGAAGGGAACTGTCAGGTTGTCTGCTGGAAGGTGATGAGCTCAGAAAAGCTGCCCGTTGCATGTGCAGAATTACATAAAAGAGAGAGAGGATGACAACCAGGTGAAAGATACAACAGGGATGCAGTTCCCCACTGCCCTCTGACAACAGTCATGCATTCAGCTTTACTTTGTGTCCTTGAAAGTATCTGACATAAGTCAACCAGTGCTAGCATGAGCTACTGCAGGCCTTAGTCTCAACAATTAAATCAATACAACCTTAAAACTGCACCTCCCTCATCCTCACAAAGGAAAATAAGAAACTAGATGTCTGCTCAACACTGTCTATTGAAAACCAAACCACAGTGGAGTTGTTCCAGAGTTAAGCTGTCCTGACAAAGTAACATCAGCAAATAATTAGCCAGCTTTTATTAAGCTGTTTTTTTCAGCATCATTTTCTACTCTCGTGTGGTCCTAATCAAGAGCCAGGGCGGGGAATGTCAGTGAACTCTAGACTCAAGAGACCAGTTAGCATTTGAATATGAGAAGCACACTGAATTTTCCAGTTTTATGTTCAGTGACTTTCAGTGGTTCAGCTCCATCTGAGGTGCAACTCTATCGACTGCAACGGTTCCCATGGATTTACCCTGGGGATGTATTTTGTTTAAAAGGATTAACTCAGAAGGGAACTTTCCCCTGAAACAAGTGAAATAAAAGAAATAGTGACATGGAAATCCTATTAGTGGTTACTGCCACTATTGATTAACAGGCTAAAGACAACCACTTTCTAATAATCTGTTTACTAAAACCTAATGGTGGCTTCCATCAGTGCACATAGGCACTGATCCTCGTGGTGAACAAGCAGCACATTAATCACTTCCAGGAGCAAGAGCTGTTCCTAAGTGCCTTTTATTCAGTAGATTCCAGGTGGGCAAGATCAAAACCCCCAGGTAGTTCCAGGAGGAGGTGTCTAATTTGTGGTACTGAATAGAAGCTAAAAGTGAGCTGTTCCAACATGGAATCTGCTACGATTCAGAGCAATAACCTGCTAATAGACTATCCCATCTGTAGGACCAACTGATACTGTAATTTTGAGAAGTGAAACAGTTCAGTTTACATTTGTGTATACAGTATTTTTCAGAAGTGGCATTTAGATTACGAAGCATCGTCAGCAAAAATTTGCATAGATAAAGACAACCTTTTATGAAAAAGGGTGTTCTGCACTTTCAAAATCTTACAGAATAACCCTTTAAAAAAGGCAAAATAAACCAAATAATAATGAAAGTAAGCTTTTTTCATTATGCTGAAAATCAACCTACAAATACTTAAAACATCGCTTTGGTCTGTTACATTTATTTTCTGAACAGATTTAGATATCAAAAAAATTTTTAGGGGTTTCAGGAATCGAAATCAGCAAAAAAGCATGTTGTACAGGACTGAAAGCACAGCCACGTGCATTTAATTGTGTTATGCATGCTATGCACTTTAAAATATGCATTTTCAAAGAGATCTTGGAACACTTTACATTGTTGATACTATTCAAAAATGAATATAAATGAAAATGTCACTATAAATAAAGGATTTTGCCAGCCACTATTAATATTTAAAAGCAATGTGTGGGGTTTTATTAACTCCAATAAGAACTCTTTTTTTAAAAACTTCATTTACATAAATTAAACATTCCTATGCTATTATAGATACTTTTCCTTTTTCTGCTTCAGTTGTCTGATTATCAAAAAAAAAAAAAAAAAAAAGGAAAGAAAGGGGGTGAGGGGCTAGAGGGCAGATAGATTTCATGCAGACGAATTCTAATAGACCTTCCAGATATATAGCATCTTGTTAAAAATTCATGCAGGCCAGAATACTAGAAGGTCAGAAAATGTCTTTGAAATTCTGCCAGAGCTCTTTTTGATAATTCATTCAGGTTTTAAAAGGGAAAATTCCTCATTAAAAAGGACCTAATGCTTATTAATTTATACTCCTAAGGCAGAGGCTGAATATTAAGTGGTGGACTCTGTTAATCCATTTATTAAATATCAAAGACCATATGTTTTCACCCTGTGTCCTTGCTTATTGATTAATTGCCTTAGACCTATATGGATAAAAGCAGAAAAAAGTTCCTTCAAAGGTAAGTCTCTAGACACTTCCTTAACCTGGTGGAGACTGTATCACTCTTTTGTGTACTATATATCTTAACTGAATCTCCTCTGCCTCCAGGTACAAATCTGTAATCTACTGGATCTGGCTGAATAAGAATTCCCTTTGCTGAAAGTTATGATTTTGTGACAAAGGGTAACTATAGTAGCTCCTACAGCACTGATTTCTGGTTTCTTGGTGAACACATTATGGGACATTAAGTAACAGCAAGGCTTCTCCGTACCCCAGAAACAAACAACAGCTTCTCTGCTCTGTGCTTGGACATAGTGAGGAACCAAGCACTTTTCCCACTCATAACACTATTTTCAAGCTCCCTATTCAGTTGCAGAGTTCCAAGTACAGTTCAGATGGAGTCCAGGTTCTGATCCACAATTGGAGCTTTAAACCCTATAAATCAATTGTTTTTCACAGCTACCTCCATTTTGCCCAGAACCCACATACTACCGAAGCAGAAAACAAGAAAAGGCAACAGCAGAGCTTGAATTTTCAGCAAACCTGTATTTTACCACAGTATTTTATAAGCATAAGGTTTGGTACTTGCACATCTGCCACTTCATTATATCACTCTCCAATGACAGAAGCAAGGCAGGATCGTGTCCTGCATTCTCTTTGTAGTGGTATAAAAGATGACTCAAGGTGCTACTGGTTCAAGAGGAGTCAAGCCCTAACCATGAATCTATTCTGAAATCTAGCAAACAGCAGTCAAATATGTATTTTCACTTCTTATGAATAATTTCTCCCCTCTCCCAAGACTGAAGATGAGAACTAAGAAAGCATGATCCCGGGTAAATTTAGGTTATATCAGGCATGATATAACTCCACGACGTGGAGAAGTATGACATTAGATAGCAGAATCGACTTCCAAGTGACTGAACTTCTCTTCATGGAAAAAGGAAAAATAAAAAAAAAGCATGTGAGCAAAGATACAAACAGACCACCAGGAGCAATCATAATTAATAGCTTCAAGATCATCAAGTAATATGTTGATGCACATTACCTTGCACATAACACAAAGTCCCACCAAGGAAACATGAAAGCAGAAAGTACCGGCCCAGGCTTGCTTGGCAAACCTTTCTTTCTCTGACTGAAGAGGGGAAAAGCTCCTTGAGGAGTGGGTACCGTCACTCTGCATGTGTGACTCTGTCAGCAAACAAGATTTCTAGCCAGAATTGCTTTGTTATCAGGAAAGTATTCTTTTTGCCTTTTGAAAACCAGGTGATGCTCATCCTACTGCTACTTCCCAATTGCCTGCTAACACAACTTGGAAGTTTACAGAGACTTTGACTTCTTTCCTTTTTCTTTACTTAAGTGCTTCAGTAGTCAGCAGACAACTAACGAGATGGCAGATGAGTACTGGCAGAGTTGAAACATGTTGTATGAGGAAAAAAACACAAAACTGTGTAGCAACAAAGTGAGGAAAATCCACAAATAACAGCCAAAAAAAAAAAAAAAAGCCTGTAACAGAGAGAGAATGAGGGCACTTCAAATTGACACAGTATAGAGGAATTCCGGGTGGTTTTCTTCTTGTACAAGTGCTGCTGTGTGCAGTCACGGCTTCCTCTGCTAATTCTTACTGCTCCCTCAGTTGTGCCAGTACAACTATTTGTGTGACTGTGAAGTGAATCAGATCAGGGAATTGATCCAAGTTAAAAATAACCTAGGAAAAAAACGCCTCAAATTAGCTGCCACTGATGCCAAAAAGAAGTGTCAGGCGAGTCATCGCCTCACCAGGGTCGCCTCTGAGCCCACAGCTGCAGAACAGTGAGACTGGCAATGGTGTTTGAGACATACAGCCTGGAGTACATAAGCCTGTCCTATCCCAGGGACATGATGGACATAAGCAACAACAGGTTTTGAACTGAGCCCAAACCACCAATATCAGGACTTGAGGATATAAAGGCATGGACACAAGATGTTAAACCATAAATTGAGCATGGGTACAAGTCTCCTCCATGCTGCCACACTTGAACCAGTCAGATAGTCGCGGTGCAGACCTGCTGTTTCAACCTGGACTTGGAGCCATCTCTAAACTGCCACCTCAGCGAGCTCTTCCCAAAAGCAGAATTTTCAAAAATAGAAACAAAATCACTGATCCTCATATGCACCATGACATACTCAGTGTACTTTAGGGTGTGGAAGAAACTGTCCACATCAGGAAATTCCTAGTAAACCTTCAGAAACTAGAATAGAGAAGGACACGTCAGACAGAGTATTTGTCAGCAGAGTCGAATTCTCCCCCAGTAAAAATTAAACATTCAGTTTTAATAAATGATTCCTGTATGCAGAATGGCCTCACGTCTTACAAAGTTGAGGTCTACTTTACATGTTAATATAATTCTCTGTGAACACAGCAAAGCCTCTTCCTGCTTATAACATGCTCTTCGGCATGGCATTCAGTGACAGTCACCTGCTCACCACAGCAGAGATGAACTGTGGAATTCATTGCACATCTTCTGAGCTCAGACAACAATGTGTTCTTGCTGGACAGCCTGCCAGAAATATCCAAACCAATACCAGATCTGTAACATAGGCCGGATGTTTTCCTTGTGAATGAGAACAATTTATTAAGAGAGTATCATATAGAATCTATTTTGGTGTCTGTCTCTATGGTTTAGATAACAATTCCTGATGATAATAAGCACAGCCTTAAATGCACACATGCCATGATCATGCTGTGTAAGTTTAAAAATGCCACTTGTCTGCCTGCCTGTTTAGCTGGCAGTTTTACCCACCAGGAACACAAGTGATTTAAAACCCAGATGCTGAGCAATTTGAGATGCAGAAGCACCCTACAGTGAAACAATTATTGCCTTGGAGGGTCTTATTATCCTCATCATGACATGAATTCTACACAAAGTAAACATGCCTTCTTTGTTATATATTTCCCAAACTATAGTATTGTAAAGACAAGTTTTGAAAGAAGTTTCTCATCCCTAAATGTAATTCTCACCATCTTTTCTCCTTGCTTGCAGAGGCAATGGATGCCTGCTGTTTTCCTGTCATATTATATTGGATTTCCCCCCTCCCTGTAAACCTAAGCAAGTAGTTGAGGCATGGGTTTTATACGCTACTGATCAGAGAGGACAAACACAAGATAGCTTGCAGAGGTAAACACATCATGTTGCTACCCCTGACCAGCACTGCTTACTCTTGATAGCCACAAAGTGTTGTAGCACATTTGATCCGATGTGCATTAGCCACAGAACTGTACAGAAGAGGCACCAGCACTCTGGTTTGAGAAGAATACAACCTCCAGGGCTTTTAAAACCATTTTAAATCAATAACAGTCATACCAACTGTCTTACAGAATAGACTTCAGAATCAAGAAAACCATTCTTTTTACCACAGAAGAGTGCGCTCACACAACAATGCCATCTCCATGCACTGTACTTACTGTATACTTGTTTCCCACTGTTAATTAAAATGCATCGAGACAAGCGGCCTGTTGGCTGGACACTGACGATTGCAAACCTGGGACATTTCTTTGGTGCCATCTGATCATACCTGTGTCACCTGAATGTAACTCAGAAATGTAGTTTTCAGGTATTTACAGCACAGCAAGGACATAGATTACGAAATGCTGCATGCTTTGGGAAGAAATGTACAGACTGCCTTTAAGAAAACTGCTGTGCCCCATATTATTTCTTGAGTGATACTTAAAACTTTTGCAGAGTCATCTAAGAAATTCCAAACTTAATGGTAAATTGACAGTGTTGTTTAATCTTTATATTCATTACTCAGTGTCCTTCTGTGCAATGCATAAAGGACAGCCATATACTTTTGGACTTCATTGCTGATTTCAGCATACAAGTACCCAGTGCAGGAAAACGCTAAAGCTCTGTACAAGGTAGCATGTGTGTGCAGATCGCATTGAATCAAATACTTATTCTCTTCCACTTTCAGCAACCAGCTCCCTCCTACATTCTTAAGGCTAAAACCACACAGAGTGAAAGGAAAAACCCCCAAACACATTAGTTTGTGTCTGAAGTGAATGGGCAGCAGAGGAGGTAATAATTACAGTAGTTAATGATTATGTCTGTATTTTAGATTAAACTGAGGCATCCAAGGAAACTCGTGGGTTTTTTCTAAACTACATAATAAGTTTCGGAAAAGTCACAGTGAGCATTCCTTTTCCTGAGGGGACAATCTTACAAGCCTCTTGTGTGGATCCATGTCCCTAACCATTATGGTGTTACGTATCTTGGTCACTGCAGACATACAGGGGGTAGTGCCAGTTCTTCCTGTAGAAGCTATTCCACTAAACATGTTAGTCACAAACAGGAGTGAAAACTGAATAAATAAAGTCCACTCACTACAAAGGTTGAAAATAACATTCCCAGTTCCTGATGCACAAGCTAACTCTATTACATGAAGTAAGACAGGTTCAACTGAAGAAGAAAAATACTGCACCTAGAATACGGTATCACAGACATTTGGGAATTCTTCTGGGAAATGGGAGTTCAAGGTCCATCTAAGTAATGAAATGGGATTTGACTTGAATTCTCAAATACCTTCAAATCAGACAAAAACATATCAACTATTCTACAAAAATATTTGCTGATATGTACCTGAAAGTTGAAGTTGTGACAGATCCATTGGCTAATGCTGTCCAGATACAAGAAGCGGGCTCCGTAGGTTTCACAGCAGCGCAAAGGCAAGTGCTCTGCGTACAGCAGTGTATTGTCCCATACCTGTGGCTTCGCCTGCTGGTGTGAACCAGTAATAGTTACTATAAAAGAAGAGCTCCCGTGACTTAGGATTGTTAGAGTGAAAAATTAATTCAACTATTTAAATTCAGATCCAGCTCTTTATTGGAAAGAACAGCAATAAATTTAAGAGCATACAATATTTTAACCATTATAGTTGAATATATGAAACACTATAGTACACAGTCAATTCCAAGTTTCAAATATTTCCATCTTCTTATCAGCTGAATCCCAAGATCAGTCAAATCCCCCACTTGATCAGAATCAACAAGATGACTAAAGAGAAAGTGCACAGAACATTTTATTACTCTAGTGAAGCAAATGATCTAATCTCTTCATGGTGCGCATTCATCATCACCAGGGAAGGAGAATAAATGGTAGGAGCACTCTCCAGAATGCTTCACTTCTGCTGTCAAATTGCAGCATATTCTGCTTTATCAAGATACTTAGTTCTTAACGAATGCCTAATAAGAACCAAATCAGTCCTGTAATTAGAGTTAATGGGGTTTTTTGATGTCAGCAATGCCAATGCAGAGCAAGAATATTGTTGTAGTTTAATTTTTAAGAATTCAGAACTGAAATTAACGCTGGCTGCTTTGCAGCAATCACAAGAGTGTAACATCCTGCACTCCAAGATGTCCTAGTGCATGCACATCTGGACATAACACAACGTAGGTTAAATAAGCAATAGTTTATAAACCAAGAACAGTATAAGTTATTAACTGGATAATATTAACTGGTTTTCATATGTTGGAAAACAGAACAACTAAAACGATTTTGTAAAGGACCTTGTGACTTTTTCCTAAATGTCCTCTTTCATGTTCAGCCTCAGTTGTCCAGTGCTGGTGTCTAAGCTTGGGAATAGCCAACAAAATACTCAGGGTTGTTCCTCAGGGAATTAATGCAAGAGAACACTGTAGTATGCTCATGGAATTTATTTTTCAACACGCACAAAAAAATCATTCATCATTGTAAAAAGGAGGGTTGAAGCACGGTCTTACTCAGTAAATTCTCCCGACTGACATCACAAATAAAATCACCTGACAGCCAGGGTACTGAGACGTAACTTTCTCCTCTGCATTACCTTCCACGGTCCCATGCCCACCTGCTAGACCAGGTGCTGGCACGTGCACCATCTGTGCTTAGGACAGGAAGCGCAGAACGGTTTGGGTTGGAAGGGACCTTAAAGCCCATCCAGTCCCACCCCCCCACCATGGGCAGGGCCACCTTCCACTAGCCCAGGTTGCCCAAAGCCCCGTCCAACCTGGCCTTGAACCCTTCCAGGGAGGGGGCAGCCACAGCTTCTCTGGGCAGCCTGTGCCAGGGCCTCACCCCCCTCACAGGGAAAACTTCTTCATTACATCTTATCTAAATCTACCCTCTCAGTTTAAAACCATCACTCCTTGTTTTATCCCTACCCTCCATAGGTTTCCTGCAGCCCCTGTCAGTCCTGGGAGGCTGCTCTAATGTCTCCCTTGAGCCTTCCCTTCTCCAGGCTGAACAATCCCAACTCTCCCATCCTGTCCTGACAGGGGAGGTGCTCCAGCTCCCTGACCATATTCCTGGCCCTCCTCTGGACTCACTCCAAAACGTCTATATCCTGATGGTGGGTGCCCAAGAGTTGGACACACCAGGTGGGGTCTCATGACAGCAGAGCAGCGGGAGAGAATCACCTCCCTCAACATGCCAGCCATGTTTCTCTTGGTGCCTCCCAGGATATGGCTGGCTTTCTGGGCTGCAAGCTTACATTGCCAGGTCATGTGGAGCTTCTTGTCAATGAACACTCCCAAGTCATTCTCCTCAGGGCTGCTCTCAACAAATTCTCCACCCAGTCTGTATTTGTGTAAGACTCAAAAAGTTTAAGTTAAGGAAGTGAGACTCCAGGTTTTACATGTGGGGACAGACCCTACTATCCCCAAGTTGAGAGTCACATGTTTTTCTTTCTTTATGCTCCCACAGTCAATGACTGTATTTCCTACCAGAGGCAACATTTATGTTGAATACTTTTTGTACAGTTGCTTCAATATTTTGTACAGTTACTCCACTCATGGTCAATTGTGCAATTATTTAGCATTTGTAGACCCTTCTTAAGCTAATTTATTCACACCTAACTTTCAACTGTTTGCATCTGTGATTAATTTGGTCCAATGCATCTTGCTGCTATTGCTGTTAATTTGTTGTCAGCTCAGGTTTATAGGTACAGTAATTGATTTGTCTTAGCTCTTCTCTGCCTTTCATGCCCTAATTTTCAATTAATGCTTATTCATTAGCGCTTTCTTTCCATTAAAAATCCACAGCCTTTTTTTGTTGGTGACTTTAATTGGCCTGCAATAAAGAAGGCTCTGCTTTTTACATGTCAGACAGGCCTGAGTTTGTATTACTACTGGCAGCAATAACTAAGCATGTGACACTGCCTTTGTACTGCTGATGGATGCTGTATGACACATGTAGGAGGCAGAGATGAAAGGGAGAAGAAACTGAGGGAGAAAGGCAGGTACTCTCTCTTTAATACCTACACATAACAAAGACTCATAAAACGTAACAGATAGATTGGACCTCTGCATCTATCTACCATTATCTTTGGCAGAAGCTTTAGTACAGATCTACCATTTTTTTCCCCCACTCCCATTTCTGTTTAACTGCAATCCTAGATTATGTGCAGCACACTTGCCTGAATACTATGTGGAGAACAAAAGCTAATGAAAGCTAGATGAGAGAGTGCATAAAAAAACCAAACCAAAACAAAACAAAACCAACAACAACAAAAAAAACAAACCCAGTGGAGGAAAAAATTGCATGGTGGGAATAAAACCATCTGTTTAGGAAAATGAAATAAAATTAATGCCAAAATGGCTCAATCTCATAGTCAAATTGATATACATTAGCTAAACCAGCACTTGTCCATTACTACTCATGGCAGCAAACATAAGGTAACATGACTTTTTTTTTTTCTTTTCTAACATTGACCTTTGGGACAGTTAAATGACAAGAATACCTCTTCCGGACAGTTACTGTGGCTAAATGGGTGCACAGTAACTTTTTGAACCACAGTAACGTTACTTTGACTCTGACATGTTAAATTTACTCAATACAAAAAGTTAAAAACACATTTTGTGCAGAAAAAAATTCATTGCTGGATCCTGAAAGGAAAGGTCTAAGAGCTTTTCTGACAGGTCACCAGATGGAGAGGAGACTCTCTGAGCCAGGGCTGTGTTGCATTCTGAACACGGTAACTGAAAGGGACAGCTAAATGATAGATGCCTTGGCTGAGCATCAAGATGAGCTGTTGTTCTCTCAGAAGATCAACAAAAGACCATCAGGCATTCTCTGTCAGTAGAAGCTACATGATCAAAATACAGTTTAAGATGTTAATCAGAAAATGGAACAATAAACTAAAGCACTACAGTTCCTTTCAATCTTGCTGCCACTGCAACCTATGAGTTTTGCCACTGATTCCAATACAAGCAAAATCGGGTAATTATAATGCTTGTGGCTTACAGAGCCCTCCACCTTGACTAAGAAAGCTCCTCAAGGGGAAGCCCTTCAGGGACTTCTCTACAGTCTCCTTCTACAAAATAATTTATTTTACATTTATGGCACATCTTTGATTTTGAAAAAAGCATTAACACAAAGGAGCTGAAAACAAACATTTCAAGGGCCTTAAACCATTTTTTCCTGGTCTATAAAGCTTCTTCACAGTAACAACAGAGAGATTTCCTATATTAAACTGTAGCGTTATCACTATCATCTGCATAACCCTGCAGTACGGGAGTGAGTAAACAATGGAAAAGCCTTTTTAAAATTTTTGGTTTAATTATTATTCTACAGTGGACCTTATTCAGATCAGCCTTTAAGTATAAAATAATCTTAAGGTTAAAAAGAAGTCTCATCACTGGCTTGAACGGAAACTAAAGAGATTCCTAAAATTAACTCATCTGAAGTACTCCCTTCAATGAGTGGTTTATAAAGCACTGTTACTGTTCAGCAATTTTCTTCTTTTATGAATGCTACCCCTGAGTCTACCAAGACGTACACAGGCACTTATGTTTCAGCATATACACTAGCCATAACAGAGTTGAGGAGAGTCTAAAAAATTAAAAAAAAAAAAAAAAAAATCAAAAATCAGGGCAACTTGTTAACATAGGTAAACCTGGCTTTACTTATGTGAGGATATTTAAGAAAACATTATTCAAGTAGCGGCAAAATAGTGCTATTGGCAGCACAATGACATTCCCGTGATTTCATCTTGCCAGTGATTGAGATGGGAGATCCAATAAAATAAACAAATGTTTTTATTTTCATTTTAATTATAGGTAGTCAATTTGAACATTTTACCTACCCAGGGACCACACAGCACGGGCTGTAGTAGTATCACCTTCCTTGAATTTTCCTCTTTTGCCAAATAAGAGGACAAAGATTGAATGGACCCACAGTCAAATTTCTGGTAAAGCCATGAGAAAAAACAGATAATTGTCTGACAATACAGTGAGAATTTCGTACTGTGGGCACTACAAAACAGAGATAGAGACTTCTTGGTCCTACAGTCACTATTGCAGTTGGTTATATGGACCTGGATAAAATGAGAATGTCCTCAGAGGTTGTCTGCCTCATCTGTGGGCTTCAGTGCGGATCTTCTGTTACAGCCTGCCCACAAAGAGAAGAGAGCCCATGGACTGACACCTAACGGGTGTGCCGCAGCTTCACACAGCCCCCGAATGCAAATGCGCACACCTGCCACATGCAGTGTGAAATCTTAATTGCCTAGACCCTTAGAAAGCACTAACTAGGCGGCCACACACTAATAGATGACTAAGAGACAGCTCTTCAGGTGGGTTCAGCATCTGAGAGTGCTAACTAAGGGGTTTTAATGATGTGGCTATTTTTGACACAGGTGCAACTTCATCTCCAGAGATGTGATGTGTTACCCTGAGTAGGAAAAAACACCGGGAAAAATCTAGCATTCCTGTGGTGCTCTCATGAAGCACTTCTCATATTTTCTACTCCTTTGTGTCTAATATCAAATAACTTTAAATATTGAGGTGTTTAAAAAAAAAGCTCTAGGAACATATTTGGGTAGTACATACACTTACAAGTGGAAAAAACTTCAAACCAGAGAGAGACCTCATTGGGAGGCTAAATTTAGGACCGAATTTACAAAGGGACTTGAGTGAAGACAGCAGAGCGATTTCCAGGTTCAATGCCACGTTGTATGTGAATACATCCAAAATCCTTCATTAGCTATAAAATATACGTCAGAATAACCTGTGCAAAATTATGGCTCTAGTAGAAAAGGATGAACTGTGGGTAAGTGTTCATAAATACGAAGCAGAAATGAAAACTAAAATTGTAAGTTTTAACCTGGCGCATTCTGGATTTACAAAAGCTATCAAAATACAGCCATCTCTTTTCACTGGGCTGATTTAACTTTGTACCTTTAAAGACAGGAGGAAATAATGAAGAGTGCATTTCCGTTTAGTATTTGTTTAATACAGGAACCTCTATAACCACATGTTTATACTTGTAATCTACTACAAAATTCTTGCATTTCTCATTACTACAAGTATGAATGTGAAAATAAATAATAATATCCCAAAAAGTGTTTCAGACCCGATGTAATGATTCTTACAGAGCCATTAAGTTTCATAATTTCCATAAATTCAGTCTCCATGCAATGAGCTCTTTATAAAAGGGCATTTAATTGCCTGATAGGATATAATGACTCCTTTGCATCAATAATAAAGTCAATAATCTGCATTTTTTAAACCTCTCTAAATATCCATTGACACAAGAGGTTGTTGCAGTCCTAAGTCCTTCAAGCCCATTGGACCACTAATATAAAAGGCTTGAAGCTATTAAATATACATTTAACATGATAAAATGTTATGAGTCTATTGGAGGTCAATGCTGTAAAAATATGCCTCTAAAAATCCTCCTCAGAAAGTAATTTATGGCATAGAATATGTTTATTAAAAGTCCCTGACTACAGATTTATGCGATTTTATGTGAAGACTGCAGTTGAATATGCTTGGGGACCAGTCCTGCGAACAGTTTCCATGAAGTTCAAAGCTTATTACCCTACATAATCCCTCCTGGAGTCAATTGAAATACTCCCAAGAGTAAAGTTACTCAGTCATAAGTATTGGTAGCTTCATGCCCTTAAACTTGTTTCCACAGCCCTCCGATTCACTGTGTAATCTAGCAAGGCATTTGATTAGCTGTGCTTATCTGAGAAAGGGAACCATTTAATGGGTAAACAGTAAGATAAACTCTCTGTTTGCTCTGTACTTAGATGCACAGCACTATTGGTGCTAATTGTTACTATTTCTACAGCTCTGCTTTCATTAATCAGCTATGTTAGTGGTAGTAGTGACCAATTAAAGAAAATGATCAAACAAGATATTGAAATCCATTTGGGACATACCTCAAAAAAAATTAAAAGTTCTTCCTATCCTATGGCCTAAAACCCTTCCTAAGCTCCAGAAAGAACCCCCCAAAAGCCCACAAACAAAGAAAAACCAATCATGCAAGGCTATTTACAGAATATTTGCAGCACAATGCATATTTATGAAAAGGTACTGCCTTTCTACTGCAAATAGTTATAAAACGTGATAAAAATTCTACACACACACACCCCCCCCCACACACACACACACACCCCCATCCACATATCCCTGGAAAGAATATCCCAAAAGTCACTTCCTCTGTGCCACTGGAGTAGTTGGTTATCACTGTACACAGGAAGGAGAAAGAGTTATTGATGAACTGCATAATGCTTTTTAAATTTCTATGCTTGTATAAACTGCGGGAGGGATAATTTTTACATTAATTTCAGATGCAGCTTTGAGCCTATACTAAGGAAATACATTCCTGCCAACCTGGTATAGAAGACAGCTTATTTCACAGTAAATTAATGAAGAGTTTATCATCCGCTAAGCTTCCAAACTGGTTAACAAGGTGCTGTTTGCCACCCAGGCAGGGAATGGTCCCACTTAGTCACGCATGAAGGACATCATGATCTAAATATTAGGAAGAATAACCAACAGTCCTCATGAAGGAATGCTAATCTCCTGATCTTCCTTTCATTTGTGGCTCAAAAAAAACCCCAAACGTTTAAGGGTGAAATATTTGAGAGCAGAATTAAGAAGTAAATCTGGCTCGATCTCCCCACTGTAACAGCAGAGGATTTACATGCATTTGTAGGTTTTTGCTCATCCTAAAATCAAATTCTTGCATGTTACAGGAATTTGCCCATCTACATGGATGTGCCACAGTGTTAGCAGGATGATATAGGGGATCGCGGGATGGTAGAGGAACGTCTGAGCTCACTTATAACATATAAAACATACAGGGTTTTCTTCTGTTTTTATATACCTGTCTTGAACCCTATTGCTGTGCTGTGAGTACTTAGGTGATAATTCATAAAAGTCCACCAAAGAAAAACAAGACAAAAATGCAACAGATGATAATCAGCACTTCACATTTTCTCTAGTAGTAAAAAGGTAGCAACTTTTTTACTACTAAAGGAAAGCAGCAGTGAACCTTGCTCATTCTGGACTCCTTATTACATTGGTTTGATGTCAGATTATTAAAAAACATATTGAAAGGTTAGAGGTCAGTTCTGTGAGGAACACTGTAGACAAAAATGATTAGCTGTTAGGATAATGGTAAAAACAAATTATTAAATTTGAAAAAATATGCTACTGTGCATACCTGACAAAAAGCAGGCGCCTAGGTAGGATTACTGAGAAGTAGAGACAACAGGCTGCAATGACCTGCCTATGTCTGCCAAATTATGAGGAAACTAAGTAAAAGGTAATTCTGGCAGTGGGAGACCATGACCACCAACCCCTGGACTACTGACCCTGATTACACCCCAGACTCAGAAAAAGTAGACGGAGAGGGCAAACTAGGCATGTGTGCTAATTTACATGCTAAGTGTAGAAATTATGACCAATCAGTTAGTAGAAATGTATCAGTGTATTGAATATCTATAGATTATGTGCATAAATAATTGTAGATTTCAGGGCCACGGTGTGCTGTCCTGGGACAGGCACCCGTGCATGCACATTCACCTCATAAAGGAAAAGACCTCCATCCTGCGTGTGAATTGTGAATCTGCACACCGAGCGACAATCGCAATTTTAGGACAACAATTTGATCTCCTACAGTTTTGGGGAGCTGTCAGCCACCAGGCAACAACTATAGAAATATCACACCCAGCTTGGTGGAGTCGAGCCAAGCCTTGGTTAGAACATGAAAATCTGGTTTTGGTAACACTGTCTCCTTATAAATGTTTTGAGCTTCTATTGGGAAGTTTTCTAAGTGAGTATGACTTTTCCTCATTAGTAACTTGCTAGGAACAAATATGACATTTTGGAAGACTAACGCTGCAGACCTTAAGAGTAGATTTTATTTTAATATAGACAAAAATCTTCAGATGTGGTACAGACACAACTCTATTGCCTTCAGCTGATTTACAGTACAGTGTCTGGGCTGTTCTGTCCGGCACTGACATCCCTCCAGTAGAGGCGGGATAAATATCATCACTGAAAGAAGTGTTGTCATGTAGTCCAACACGCATACAGTGACTATACCTCTCGGCCCTTTGCTGACCTCTGCTACACAAAATCTTATGGAAGACCCATCTAATCTCTGCCCCCTACAAAATCTCCAGTCTTTCTATATTTGTAGCTTGTCTTTCCCCTCGAAGCTGTTAGCAAAGCCCTGAGTGGATTCATCATAAAAAGTAACATATTACCAGAAGCTAGGAAAGGATTTTCAAAGACTGGTGCTCCCAGCTGATAAAGGACTTGGGAGGCTGTAAATCCTACATTATTTATGTAATACGCTGTACATGAGAAGCTGGGTTAACATGCAGTTCAGCATGGGCATATACCATAATGAAGTCTTTGCCTTTAGGTAAAGACTAGAACTAGGGGGAGACATTCAGGGATTAAATTGCTCCAGTCACAAGCCAACATCTAGTTGGACTAGCAGCACAATTCTCACAACGACAAACAAAATTTAGTAAATCATAATTTGTTTTTTAAGTGAAAGCCAAATCAGCAAATGAGTTTGTTAACAACGTAGGACAGACTGCGCAGTGTAAAGACTTTGCTGCGGATGACAGGAGAAGTTATTAAACTCACTTTCACACCCAAAATTTTTCTTATGGCTCTGTTTGGAGGGGTGAGGAGGTAGAAGAGACCGATTTTCAGTTATTGAAGCCTTACCGTGTCACTGGCCAGCAATTAGGATAACCTCAGACGTAGCCACTGTGCTAGTGACTAAACCCAAACCAGAAGCTTGTCCCAGACCTTGGACACCTGACACGTTACTGACTGCGCATCCAAAACAAGTAAAGGCACCCCAGAGCACTTGTTAAGGAGGCACTTTAAAGCTGCTATGAATTTTCCCATAAACTGAATTTTTGTATGTATACAGATCTTAGTAGATCTATGTGCCGGATTGAACTCTGGTCTTTGTCACATGAGCCTTGGAATATGTTCAGTGCCAGATATGATGAGCTTTCTGGTAACTAGATTTACTGCGCTGACTAGGAAGAAAAAACATAATGTTAGTGGCTCAAATTCCATAACTTATTTTTCCTGGTAATCCCTGTACTATTTTTCCAGAAGTGAGAAATCTTATAATAAGAAGGTATAAAATGTATATGCTGTATACCTGGCCTTACATTACACTATTTATTTGTGACATTTACCAATTCTTACATTAAATCTGCAAAGCTACATTTACATTTAGAAATCTAAGGCACAGAGTCTTTTTTTTTTTTTTTTTTTTTTTTTTTTTTTTTTTTTTAACTCTCCCCAGTGAAAACAACTGGGAAAAATTAATTTCCCCAATGACCTAATTTTGTATAATAAAATGAGAATTTACTGCACACTACTTCTCAGTAAGGAAAAGAAACTAAAATCTTAATCTCATGGTTAAATTAGTGTAGGATGAGCCTTGGACCTGTGCAAATCTTCAGTGTTAATGGGCAAAAGGGTCTACACCTGTGTATCGTATTTAATGCTGGGGTCTTGAGCTTCAGAGCGTGCTGGACTCCAGTGAGACAGTGCGTTCTGAACCAGACTGAACACTGCAGGGAATTCTATCTTGGTTGCAATTTCATCAACTGCTTTAGAGACTTCAGGAACCTCCTGGATTCAGTTTCCCAATCAAAAAGAAAAAAAGTAAAGTATAGAGAATATCAGAAGAGTACCGATTTTTTTAGGGGGGGGGAGGTAAAGTGTGTGTGGGTGTGTAAAACAAAAAACTGTTCAAAAGAAAGGTGGAGCCTTCTAAATAGCATTGTAACTGCCCTGAATCTTCACACCCATCCCACAGGCTTTGGGAGGAGGGATGGGAGCAGGTGGTGTACTTTATTTAAAAAAAAAAAAAAAAAAAAAAAGTATTTTAAATACTTCCTAAGTACTTAAAACGGTGTTAGGGGGACATAGACGTATTCTGGGTGTATTGATTGGTATTACCCAGATCTTGTGAAAGTCTCTACAAAGAAGTCTATTTAGGATTTCAGAGGAAACACTGAGGTATTTGTCCTGCAATGCAAGCCTGGGGGAAGGCGGATTTCCTACAGGCATGGAAACCTCTATTTAACTTCCTAAAGGGGAAAAGATGCAAGTACTTGATGGGGAGAAGAAAGGAATGCCCATTTATACAGATAAGAAGTTATTTCAAGCAGAGACTTCCCTTAATCATCAGCTACTGGGACAGCACACAAAAGGAAATATTTCTTAACAATTAGTTATCCTTGATCCTGATTTGAAGAAATTTTTACTGGAAATTTAGGAATACTTTGAAGTACTAGCTGAAGACATAGGCTCACCCTTGCCACAAACCCTGGAATTTAGACTATACATTCAAAAAACTGAAAATGGGAGCAGGTAGCAGCTTCTTTAAAATGATCCTGTTGAAATTCTAATAAATTCCTCTCACAGAATGGAACCATCCTGTAGAGAAAAAGGGATTTATGCCGGCACCAGTTAAGAGAAACTAAGAGCATCACTAAACAACAGAAGAAGAAGAAAAAACAACTCACGGCACCACAGGGGCTCTTGAAATTTCTGAACTTTCATGCATTTTTGGTGACAGAAATTGTTTGTCTGTGAAAATAGGCCACAGCAAATAGCACAGTAGAACACCAATTGCTTGGCACTATTTATGTGCTCCCTGGGTAGAGCTCTCTCACATCTTTCTGGTGTCCTGCACTAATTTCATACATACACTAAGCTACAAAGAAACTAAGACAGGAATCTATATTTTGCTGCTGTCTTGTACGTTGGAAATGTTGGAGCATGGATCTTCTTTTTATGGTGTTTCCTGCACCTAGACCTTTGCTGAAAGCTAAGCCAGGAATAAACAAATACGGAGCTTGATTCTCCTTTTCACTTGCATTGATAAAAGAAGTGCAATTCCTTTGCCTTCAGACAAGTTGTTCCTTATTTTCACTGGTGTAAAAGGGAAGTGAACTACCATTCTAATAATTAGAAGAATCTGTATGGACAGCGTATAAAAGCACTCAGTAGTGCAGGACGATCATATCTTACAAAACTGAAGATAAAAAAATGCAATACTCGCGAATGTGTTAGATTTTGCTTTCGTTCACAGCCAGAATGTTGGAGTCCAGCAAAGCTGTGGGACTGATGGTACAGCAGTGGCAGAGTAAGTGACCTTACTACCTGTGATGTGAGCACTTCACTGCTCCGGCCACGACTCCTTTATTCCCTGGGAACAAAGATATTGCAGTGTCACAGTCTGCCCTGATGCAAATTACAATTTACATCCATTTATTATGCAGCGAAAAAAAGTTTAATTTTATGAGAAGCAGAACTAGATTGGAAAACATTTTCAACACAGCAGAGTTTTGTCACGAAATGCCATTCATTAAACCCAAAATGTTTTGCCCAACGTTTCTCTCTTTCTTCCTGAGATTCACACATATCATCGATCGCATTCCTGACAGGCTGTTGGAAAGCCTAGTACTTCCACACTGGGTAACGCCAGGGGATGAGCTAAACACGCGCTCACACATTCCCTGCAATAGAGCTGACAGGTTCAGGTTATCCACACCACAGTGACAAACCTCATGCCAGGGACATGAGGACAGAGGGCCTAGGACCTTTAGCCTCACAGTGAAGAAAGTTCAAAGGTATCAATATTCATACGTATGTAAATTGTTGAGAGTATGTTTTATAACTTCTCGCAGTTTTTAAATAAACCCACATCACAATGTTTGTTATGGTGCACATATGCAAAGTTATTTATATAGGAAAATCCTAAAGTAAAACACAGCAGAACTAACAAGCAAGCTGAGACCTCACAAACAGGAGAATAATCACATGTGCAAATAACAAAAGTCCAGTTTAAGGTTAGTAATAAGGTATTAGAATGTTGCCCTCCCCCACTAGTAGATATATTCTTTTTAAACAATGAAGCAATTCTGAAAATTTTCAAGTATTCCTCAGACAACATCATGTTTCTGATGTGAAATAAGCTTCCTGGGACCCACAGCTGGAAAGGATGACAATTCTGTACAGCATCTTTTGGAGCCTCTAGGATACTCAGCAGGCATTTTCCCAGGTCCCTGGGTCAAAGGTAGCAATGGGAGAAAGTACATGAAACAGTTATGTGTGGCAAGAGCTTCAGATGATCCAGGGCCTGAGCAACAGCTGTGTCTGGAAACTGAAAGCTGTAGCTGTGACCACAACTTAGGTTTAAGGGTTTACATGCTTAGATTTAAAGGCATAGGACTGGAATTCCCACCCTGAGACATTGTCTTGGAAAAATGGAACAAGAAAGCGCAGAGATTTTGATATCTATTAATGCTCTGTCTGAAATAAGTCCTATGGATGCATCAGGTTACAGCAGGTAACCCAAGGATGAGCTAAGCCATGTAACTGGATATTGTGAAAAAATTAATTGTGCAAAATCAGGGAGGGAGAAAGAATGATCTGTCTGTGCAGCTCCACGGTTATATTCAGACTGTTCTAAATGTTTGTTATTTAAAGAACATGGAGCAATTAAAGAAGAAAAATCAAACCCTATCAAGATGTCCATGCAGAGAATTCAGCAATTTTCTAGAATTGCCCACTGATGTTATCGGAAGGCTTCTGAATAAATCACCCACAGCATGGAGCGCTAACGGCTGCTCAGTTGTCTCACCACCAGTTACACAGCCCTTCTCCTAGCAGGTGGTGGTAGTGGCATCTCAGCATCTGCCCCGATGTTCACATGGACAATTAACATCAGTTCACTTTCAGAATGTTCCCAGGGTTCAGCCACCCAAATTTTACCATAAGATTTATAGATAACGTCAGGTATAAAATACATCGTTTCAATAATGAGTCTTTCTATAACCCTGGCCACTTCATTAACAGTAGGCTGCATCATGCCTACTGCCTTCATCTTAATTTAATTCATCTGGAATATCAGGCACTTTTATTTCGTCAACTGTTCATCTCCTTGCAAAGTTTAGGTTTTTAAAAATAGCTTTTTCCCCTTTACTGGTTGTATCTTTTGATATACTCTTTCAGTCAAATTCCATTTGTTTCCCTATTGGAAACCCTTTGAGACTAAAATAACTGAAAGTATTATCTCTTGTAAGAACACATTTTAGCTGATGATAAAAAAAAAAATCTTATTTAGATATTAAGTGCATTTCTTTATTCCTTTTTTCTTTAGATAAATCCTAATATAAGGCTTTTTTAAAAAATGCCATTTCTACTACAGGCTGGAAATACAATTATTCCTGTCTAAAATGTAAAATGTTCTAACACAAGTAGAAATCTGAGAAAGTATCTTTCCTGAACCCATTTTTAGAGAATAACTGCTCAGATGAAAATATCCGGCATTTAAATGACACAGACAGCTGTCAGGGTGCACTATTCAGATTATATTAACTGTAGTACATCACTTCTCATTTTATGCACAGCTACATCACTGTGTTCTTATTGCCTCTGCACAGTAGCATGGGGCCCTCCAGTTTTATCAGATAAAGATTAATTATTTAAAACAACTGTTAAATATGCTTTCTGTCCTCTAAAGTTCCTAAAAAAAAAGGTGGGTTTAGTAGCTCTTTTCATTCTCTTTGACCAATCACTGCAGAAATACATCCAGAGAGGATAACAAATCCAGCGATATCCTCCTCTTCAGCAATTCCTAGCAGGTGTCACTGGTTTGGCCCTGCACTCAAAGTCCCTGATTTACCATCTTAGTTGACACACCAAATGGCCCCAGATTTAGCCTCTGCTTTAGGTCTGCCCATGCTTAAGCCATCTTGAGTGCTCGCCTTTTGTGCTTACTCTCTGTAAACAAACAATTAACTTTGAAGATGACAAATTTTCAGTCTGATTCTTGTGAGTGCAGGCACATGTACAGTGTTGCTGGACTTGACCTCCACATCTACAGATCGATACATGAGCAGTGCTACCTACTGTGACATGGAAACAGGCAGCTCTAAGTATGTAGTGCAGGTGAAAAGTATTGCTGTGTTTTGCAGGTTCCTGGCCTGCACAGATCTTTATGTGAGCTTGTGTTCACACAGCCAGAATGGGGTAAAGTTACGTGGTCAGTAAGAACTAACCAGCATAAGCAGCAAAAATGAGTATCCAGTTTTCAGAGGACACAACAGAGAGAAAAAACAAATATTATTTTTAAAAATAAGGATATATATCTATCCCTTTCTGGGTATTCTACAAAATGCGTGATTTGGAAGCATCTTGCTTGAATCTAATTTTAACGTTAAAAGCTCAGAGGTGAGAACAGTCGTGTTGATATCATCATTGCATCAAGGACTACTGAGGATACGGTGGTATAGTACAACTAGGTTTACCCGTTAATTGATTTAAGATCATCCTAGATCAGGGCATTTCACTCGATTATCTCTCTATCATATGTGAAAACATAGTCACACTGCAACCCTCTGTAGAGAGAGAGCTTCCATAGCTAAGAATAAATGCACTGCCAAATCCATACCTTGGCCACCTATGTGACGTACAACAGTCATTATTTTTCCGTTTATAAAAATGCATGTTATATTGACTTGCGGAGAAATCACTCTATAACTGTGGAGTTGTAAAGTGGGTATGTTTATTCAGCGCTGGGCGCATGGGGGATCGCTCCACCACAAGCGTGCGCGCTGTCTGCAGCTGCCGTCCGGCTTACATGTTACAAAGTAGTGCATATTCATAGAACACCTGTACAGATCCATAGCCTACCCCTGACTCCCCTCGCTTCTCATGGTAATCAGGTCTCCTCCCCTTGCGCCTGCGCGATGAGCTCTTCAAGCTCTGGGCAGGGGTTGTATAGATGAAGTACCTCTTCTTCCTCGCTGATGAACTTTTCACCCCGGCGCTCTGCGCAGCCTCAGTTGTTCTCTGGCTTCTGACCAGACTGCCAGGCCAGTTTGTGCTGGAATTTGGGGTAACCTGTTGCTGATACCCACAACTCAAGGACCAGAGGAGGCTTCTCTTTGAGCTAGGAGATAGTAGCCTAGCAACGTTATCAGCACCTGGTATGTCTTTGCGAACAGCCCCATACGCCTCCTTTTGTCTTTTCGAAAGATCCCCAGTCTTGCACCATCAATCTAAGATGGTTTAGATTCCCCATCTTAATATAACTATAAAGACAACACTTCAGCCTGTAACAGGCTATACTTTAATGCTTTTAAACATCTGTCAGGGTTCTTTGATGATGGCTTTCTGTGCATGATTGCATTTTTCATTATTATTTTTAAATCTATTACCTACACGAGCAGAATTGGAAGTTTGAGGCTACACAGGACAGACCTCTGCCATTTGACCTAATTACACTCCTGGTAACAATGGTTATTCCCTAAAATGTTCAGTACTACAACATAATGAAGCTTTGCCAGTGGGCAAGTGTGTATGGGGAGAAAAAAACAGGAGCATCACCACAGTCATTTTGCAACCTAGGAGATTGTCTTGTCTTCCTTCCAGACACACTTCCACTCCTTCTGCTCCTTTTCTGCAGAGGATCCCTACTGCCGTACTCTGACCCCCGCTTTCCTCTTTTCCTTGTTTCACTCTATGGATTTCTTATACCCAGCCCTTGTTTTGCTTATCTACCTCCTTTCCCAGCATTACCTCTTCCCTCCAAGTCATGGCCTACCCCAAGTACATAAATAACTTCACAATTTTTTTTGCCTTAGGCCTTTCTGGATCCCTAGGTCCAGTCTGTTTGCTCAAACAACAGGGGTTATACTATAAGCATCAGCTTCTAGTCCAGTTCTTGATCCAGTTTTCTACCCGTTTTCTTCTGTTTTACGCAAAAGTCTTGCCTCTGGTGCCAGCTCTGGTTCGGTGCTTTCGCCTCTGCAATGTAAGGATGCTGGAGCAATGCATTACAATTAAAAAGGCATAGCTTTATATCACTTGTAAGTGTTAACATTTCACTGACTGAGAAAATAACCCGAGAGATTGTCACAAGATCTGAAATACTGGTTATAACATCCTATCAGCTGTTCTCATAATTTCTACATGTTTAAATCTATTTTTTCTTAATAACCCCCTGTGAACCATTTCAGAAGCTGAGTTCTACATCCCATAATTAATTCATATTTATGCAAGAAACATTCTTAAATCAACAAGAACAGTTCTTGAGTGATTAGAATGAAGATCTGTTAGACCAATAAGACACTGACTATTCAAGTTACTCAAAAATACAACAATCCTACTTCCATTTCATCATGGCAGGCACAGTAACACTGGAAAGTCCTGACATACGGTAAGTGCTCTCTTGAACTCCACCAGACTTCTTAATTTCAGAACCTCAAATTATGAGTTTATTGTTACCTGTAATGAATGCTATGTACAACTCAGAATATTTCTGCTCTCTAGTTGTATCACACATTAGTGGCTGCAATTGATTTGGTATTCATCTTGTATACTTGACTTTAAGAGGTTGCACTGAGCATCACAAGTACTTGTAAGTGGATATGTAGACTTCTTTAAAATGATGACTTGAGCTGTCTCCGCATGAGATATTCCAAGAAAACAATAAAGGATTTTTTTTTTTTTCCTGTCTCTATTATAACTTCCAATTTTTTCATGAACAGTTTAATAATATTTTTTCCAGTATCTTATATTTTACTGAAACATTCATATATTAATTTGTTCCAGGGAGTGACAGATATAAGACCCAATGAGTCTTTCTTTAATAATAACAAATGGAAACTAATATGAGGAAGTAATGGTCAGCTCAGGTGAAGCATGTAAAACAAACTCTCATGAAACTGGTGAAAAAAAGTTAAGGATGAAATTTGTCTCTGTAGACAGGTTAATACGTGGGGTAAGACTGGATATAACAGGTAGAGGTCCCTCAGAAAAGCATCTTTCAACTTTCCTTCAATACTAAGGTTTGCCATGAAGGTCAAAAGAGGCTAGAGTGGAAGCAAGAATTGGGGGGAAATCAATACAAAAGTTGCGTGGCCAGATTTGAAAGGCACTGAGTGGTTGTGGCTTCAACTTTTAGGATGCACCAGTGGATTGGGCTGCCCTTTATAGCCACTTATAGTTGCTGGTCTAATAGCTTCCTAAAAATAAAGCTAAAGTTTCTCGGGGTTTTGAGACTATTTTTTCATGTTATTGCAAGTTTTCCTTTTTTTTTTTAGGATAACAGAAAAGATTACAAGACCATCTATGTTTCTGCTTTATTTCTTGCCCTATTTAGATTTAAATCAGGAAATTAAAATAATGATTAAAAAATGCATCCCTAAAAAGCACAGAATATTATCAAGAGACTACAAAGGCTGACACAATGGAGGGATGAGCTAAAAAGATACTGAGAAGTTAAAACTGGCTATGAAAGAATTTTTCAGAGCAAGGAAATAAAAACAATAAAGTCTCCTTCAGGTGTATAAAGTGGGGTGAAGCTGACAAGAGAAGACATTAGACCATGGCAGGATATTTGAAGGAACTTAATAAAGGAGGAGGATAATATAGCCCCAGAATTTAATGAGGTCCCTGTAGTGTTTCCAAGAGGAACTGGAGTTGGAAAGCAAGCAATAAACAGCACACTTAAGATTTTGAGAGAGTATTGTGCCTAAAGGCCATCAGGTTAATGTTCAGATTTAATGAAAAAGTGTACATACACCAGAGGGTTAAAGCATACATCAGATCTTTTCACACGGACTTAAGTTTCTGCTGGGCCGGGGGGGAATGGAACTCTCTCAAATATAAAACTCATTCAAACACTGCATGAGAAGATGAAATGGAAGAAAGTATAAACTTTGATTTTTTTTTTTTTTTTTAAATTGCCAAGTAGAGCTGATTGATAAAAGAAGTAAATATTGTCCAGGAAGTTCCAATATTCTGAAGAAAATTAGTTGGGGCATAAAAAATTAGACATTTATATTAATTATGTTTT
Organism: Athene cunicularia; assembly: GCF_003259725.1. Classification (NCBI taxonomy): domain Eukaryota; kingdom Metazoa; phylum Chordata; class Aves; order Strigiformes; family Strigidae; genus Athene; species Athene cunicularia. The sequence goes on along the minus strand of NW_020799110.1, from coordinate 7,633,424 downwards.
ACAGTGTGTCTGGCCCAACCTTCCGGGTTCACTGTCAGAGAAGTCAGGCTCAGCAATGGGCACCCAAGGCTCCTGCAGGCTGTAACCCCAGAACTGGTACCGCAGCCCCCCAGGAGCCCCGGGCTTTCCCCTCCAGGACTGCCGGGCTGCTCTCAGGGGCCGGGAGGAGGACTGCTTTCTCAAGCAGAGCCTAATTAAAGAGGCATGCTACTGCAAAATATTTAGATTCACAGGAATTTCAAGGCTTTATCTGACAAAGTAAATGCCACTAGAATATTTCTGTCTGGCTTCAATAGGCAGTCCCATTTTCTCATATCTTACTACTACTGAATTTACTAAGCAAACACTGCATATTGTGGAATAAATACCTGGATCCACAGTCCCTGAAATCAATGGATATTCCATTGACAACTGCGGGCTTTAGATTATAGACCCTTAAGATGACATTACCTATTTCAAATGACCTCTTATTATGCAGCTAAAAGCAACCAGAGATAAGACATTTTTGGAGCTGATAAAAAGCCTCCAGAGCAGTGGTTCTCAAAATTAGAGTTGCAGCCTCAGGTTGGGGTGTGAAGAGGTTTTTCTGCAGGGTCACAACATATTCTACAAACTTAAGATCTCATTGTAAAGGAAATTGCTTCTAGCTCTTCTGGCAACAAAGATAACAGTCAGAATGTAAATATCTGAAACAGTTTGGTTCATTGAATATACAATAGTAGGGAATACACAGTTCATGATGCTTTCTACAAGGATAGGGAAATTATTGTAGTCTGATGTTATAAATACAAAATATCGACCCTGTAAGTGTGAAATATAGGTACTATCCAACCAGTCATGATGTGGTAAGCTATTCTGGCTGGGTTTCCGTTACTGAAACAGCACCAAAGTTTCCAACATGACTCAGAGTGCAGATATGCTGTGAAAGTACAGGATGGGGACGGCTTGAATTCAGAGTTGCCTAAAAATTATTGAGTTTAAGTTTCAAATATTCTGGTTGATTAAAGGAGAAAAGTTGAAGACACGGGAGACTAGAAACTGCCACTGTTTAAAAGTTGTAATGCAAAGCAGCATTAAAAAAGTCACAGAGAAATTTCATAGGAAATGAGAGGTTCACTGAAGATGGAAGAGCAAAAAATACAAAGAACTTAATCATTCACCAAGAACAAACATGTGTTTACCCATGAATATCCTGCTCTCCAGGATAAAATTTCGCTATACATAAGACATCCTTTAAGGTGGCTGGTAATATACGTCAGGGGCTGAACCACATAAGCACTTTTCAGCCTATATAGCTAAAACTGACGAACTATAACTCTAATTCAAAAGCACTGGTCATATACAGGAGGCATCAGATGATCCAGTCCTTGTTCTCCACATCAAAAGCACAATCTGATGCCTATTGAAGTTAACAGGTATTATTCATCCAGTATTTTCACGTAGGAAGAAAAAATGGCTGCTTTTTTTTTTTTTTTTTTACAAAAGGCCTGAATTCTTAGTACTCTAATGAAAATTAATACACAGAACCTAATTTTTTCAGAGGTCTAGACTTTCTTCTGTAGTTCAAAACACTTGTTGTTAAAAAGGTCTTTGATCCTTGGTTTGTAGGGGACTAATCTATGGGGAAATGGAACTGACAATAAAAGGGAGTGAGAAAGAGGCAAATTTTAAAGGAAAAAGAAATATATATGGAGAAACAAGCAGAATAAATCAGTGTCCAAAGCACTGAATAACATGCTCTGATTTCAGTAATACATCAGTCAAACATTTGGTCCAATATCACTGAACTGAGCGCTGCATAAAACATACAAAGGAATTCAAGAGAAACCTAGGGAGGGTTGTAAAGAAACAAGGGGAGCAAAGAAACAAACAGTTCTGAGAAAAGGAAAAGGGAATGAACCTGACAGAACAAGTGGCCTTTCCTTGCTCTGTAGATTTTCCAAGAATAAACCTATTTAAAGAATAAAATTATTGCAAATCTGTCCCTACAGTTACTGTAGTGATAATGAAACCCATTAAAATGAATATTTGATAAATGAATAAATGAATAAAAATGAAAGGAATAAATGAATGGTAAATGAATATAAATACTAAATGGTGAAAATTAAATGAATAATTCTCTTAAATGAATAACTCCGCTGTGTTTCAGTTTGTTAGTGCTCTATACAGATTAAATTCCTCTCAAGCAGCATCTTGAAAGGAGTTTACATTGCGCCACAAGGATATATATACTGGGGGTTACCAGGATAATGGAAAGTAAACATCTGCGTGTCTGCCATCGCTCGCTTTCTGTAGCGTACACCCAACCCGACAATTTAGTTATTAGTTAAATTTTACAGTTAGTGCAGTCAGTGGCTGCTGCAGAGGCAGCAGTATCTCAATTTCTGTCTGAGCTGTTTAATTCTCTTACAGCAACTGGGCATTTCCCGTACTGTTATTTATTAAACACTGGTACTCTTGGCGTTGTGCAAGACACACATATCAGTCTGTTCAGAGAGCGCACAGTCTCGGAGTCAAAGAGGAAGACAAGAGTTGAAGAGAGAGACATAGAAAGATTGTTCAACACAGCAGCAGCTCTTCAAAGGAAGAGGAAAAAGGAAGAATTGACGGAGCAATTATTGAATGTAGAAGGGAAGAAATATTCTGAATAGGAGGGCAGAGCTATAGAGAAGAGATACATAGAGGTAGGTGAGTAATTGAAAGATGGAATGACATGGTCAGAAAAAAAGAAATATTTGCCAGTAGTCAACATAATTAAACTAGAAACGAGTTCCCTAATTCACACTGCTGTTACTGAGAAGGTTAATCTGACTCAACCCAGACCTCCAGTCACTCTGGCTGGAATAGGCAAGAACCACCTTGTACCCCATCAGCTGTGTCATTCCATTAGCATCAATAGCTGTGTGCAAAAGCCTCTTTATTTTCTTATTTAAGAATTTCTAGAGCAACCTGCTGCTAGAACTACAAGCAGAAGCTTGACTGAAAATTATTTTTTGTTGTTTAAAAGAAAAACGCAGTTCAACTCTACTGGGATTTTTTTTATCACTTTTAGCTGTGGGAAATCAAAGTGTCCTTATGCTGTACAAAATGTTCCCCTTCTTCCACTGCCCCACTGTTAAATTCTGAGTGCTCTGCAGAAGAACAGGTCCCAGTAATTGAGGAACATAACAGTCCATACAAACAAAACCACACAGCAGACATCAGTTTATACCCCTTGAACCTTCCTAACAGATGAAATAAAGAATTGCCTCGATTCCTCAGATTTAAGCATCCAATTTAGTCTGTTTACAATCCAAAAAAATCTATCTATAAACCAAACAATTTAAATTCTGCTCCAGCCACATAAATCTCAAAACAATACCACATACCGGGAATAAAAAAAAAAAAAAAAAGTTAAACACCAGCCCCTTTTTGAACTGTTGCTGCCTATTTTGCTTCACTTAAATTCTCTCTCATCTGCTAGAGAAGATGCAGGAAACAAAGATACCTGGAAAAAAGCCAAAACCTATGTGTGCTTCTGATATAACTGCACCCTGCTTTGGGAGTAACTTCGCACAGCTGCTGTTGGTTGGCCACTAATGTCATTGTCTCGTAAGTAGGTCTCACTGGGGGATTAGGCCCGTCTTTCTGGTAGCTACTGAGTTAAACCTGTAAGCTTAAGTCAATAACAAGTCTCATGATGAAGTCCCTGTATTTTGAACTAGTGCTTCCCATTTCAGAAGGTGGTTCTTTACTTTGCTCTTTCGTTAACAGAGCTTAAGGTCTGTACACAACAGAAGTCTTTTACCTGTTAGTTGGCAATTCCTTCTTATTTGATACCTGGTGATGTTTCTGTACCCCAGTTCTGGAAACAATTATTACGATGTGTATTCTATACATTATAACGAAGAAAATTTCAAATATAAAATTCTGCATCGAAATGGCTGAGCAATCTTATGGTATCCCCTTTTTGCCATGGAAGGAGCCAAGACGTGCCTCTCAGTATTTCCTAGCCTTGATGTTAAAGTAACATTATGAGGTTAAAACAAGCAGAGATCAATTGAGCCAGAACAATGAATAGGATGCTCACAATCCATTAATCATGACATGCTTTGCCCTATTACCCTTGTTTCCTTTTTCTGCCTCTTAAAAAGCAGGACCTGGTCAGTAAATACTTGATATCTAGCTATCTGTATCTCCTTCTGCCCATTTATCTGTACATCTACCATCTTGGTAAATTTACAGAACTAAAGTTACCCTGCATTTCATACCTGACAGAATATCTATTGGCCTTACAGTAGCAGTTGATTGGTTAACTTGGCTTTGAAGCAGTAAATGGAAAAGGCGTTTTAATAGTTTCAATTCTCTGCACAACATTAGAAAACATTTTTTTTTCATTAGCTTTGCTATCATTCTATTGTTTGCCAAGCCCCAAACTTATTGATAGCCCTCAAACACTCCAACTCTTTACGTGAAAACAAGACTGATTAGCAAAGAATTCTGAAACACGAAGCTCCATGCGATCTTATTTACTCATTAAACGCCAAAAAGCCATTTTGTGCTCCTCATTCCTTTTTATAGCTATTGACTGAAATGCTGCATCAGTATCAATTATGGGGATTTGAAATGGTAAGAATGGTGGAGAAGCAGAGAATGAGATTTCATGATCACATCAAAGCCATAAATATTGTCATTCTTACTGTTCTAATGTCCCTTAAGCTTTATTTAATGGTTAATTGATTGCTAAAAAATCTTTCAGATTCATTTAATTTTCAAGAATTTGGCCTTGTTAGTATGTTGCAAGGGCTTTTTTTTTTTTTTTTTTTAACAGCAAAGTTATATATTATGTGGCATGAATTATAAAGCAGTTGTCATGGAGATGTTGCTAATGCAGGAGACTATATGCTGTGTATTTTGAAAATCGCAGAGCATATCTGTTTACAAGCACCTTTTCTGAATGCCTTGCAACTGGTGGTTAGGTTATTACCTGGATAGTTTATTGCACTGTGCCTGAGTATCATGCTATCGCAGTGATATATCCAGGTAGCTCTCACTTGATACCTGCCTAGACGTTACACTGGAAATTTTAGTGGTATTCAAAGACCATAATGAGGCGGTGAATCGAAACACAGTGAATTGCTCTGAAGCTTATGTCTTATCAAAGAAATGTAGAAATTACCAAAATTTAAAAAGGTAATATTAAGAGCTTGAGATCTAGGACTAATTTTCTTCCTTTGATATATCAATATTAGTTAATTGATCTAAAAACCAGTAGGCATACAAAAGTGATCTTGAACCAGTGCCTGCAATCTGGTGGCTCAAGATTTGCTTACCTTTGTAAGATGTTGGTAAGTTGGTTACAGAACTGTTTCCCTCTGTTTGCACAGCTGTGAAATGGGGACATTTATGCCTAATTATCTTTATAAACTGCTTTAGAGCTCTCAAGATGGAAAAGACCATTTAGACGCTAGGAAAAACCACGTCTATCTCAAAAGTTTTTCAGAAGATAATATTCCCCTGTCTTTCTTAATAGTTGTAGTTTACTGTATATGTATACAGTGATATTAATCTTAAGTAACTTTCATTCTGAAGTGTCATATTCCTCTTAACAGTGTTTTTGCTTGCATGTTACTAAACAGAACAAGCTGACACGTAGAGTTGTTTTATAAGACGAATAGCCTTGAAGGAAGGTTTTCCGTATTACACAATCTCATACCAGCAAAGTACCATTATCTTCTGTGGTAGTACCTGTAGGAGATACTGGGTTTTCTGACAGAGAAAGCAGGATACGGCCTTACTGAAAATTGCTAAGTAGGTTTTGCATTAAGCATCAAGTTCTCTGTTTCATATTTTTATAAATATGTAGAAAGTCATGATGCCTTGCAAAATGAAACTTAAGAGACCAGTTCATGAAAAAATTATATGCTCCATTTACTCTGGCCTCCTATGTACTTTATTTTTTATTAACTAACTTGTCCTTTATATGCAGGAGACCATCTCTCTAATATGTAATCCAGAAGGGTGGACTGCAGAATGGGGAGGGAGTAAGCCAAAACAGGCATTTGCATTTCCAGCACAGAAAGTACATTCAGAAATTCACCACACATTAGAAAAGAAATGAACCACACAGAGTTCTGTTGTTGTTTTGAAGGTTTTTTAGTCTAGATAAATGAACAAAACTTTTTTTTTTTTTTTTTTTAAAAAAAAAAAAAAAAAAAGGAAAAAAGAGGGGACACACACACAATCCTTCTCATGGCTTTTGTGGACTGCAAGATGTGATGTACACACCCCAAACCACTTTTATTGCAGAAGGGATGCTGGACATCCCAGATATCTTTTCTTCCCTCAGTTATTCAGTGTTTTTCCCTGCTTTTTGCTCTTGGGGACAACACCCTTCTGAATTATACCAGCAGCTAATTATTATCTTATTGCCCCCATGGGATTCAATGACCAGAAGAAATTTCAGTTGGAAAATGCCTGCTCAAGTGTTGCAGGCAGGCCTTGTTTTTCTCACCAGGTAAGGAGGAGTTATCTGGGTTTTTTTAAACAGATGATAACTGATGTCAGCTAATGGAAGCTTAGTTTTAATATTCAACTCTTTTTGAAATTATCCAAATTTGTTAAAACATGTGAAAACAGCAAATGCTTCACCCTTGCTAGACTTCTACCTTCTATTAGCCCATCACAATTAAAGCAGATAAGACTGCTTTTTTTTTGTCTACAGACCACTATTGAGCCTTATTGTTGGGTTTTTTCCCCACTACTGTCAGTTTGTCTTCTGTGGTCACTGACTTCCATGGACTGGGAACTCAAAATGTTATTACAACTTCTCATGCAGATGTACAGAGAAAGATTTTACTCATCTGCTGAAATATTCTACTCTTTAATATGTGAAATATGTAACACCAAAGTAACAAAAAACTTCTTAAAAACTATATGCAACCATTTTCCCCTCATTTTGATGATGAGTTTGTTACTTTTAGAGAAAAAAAGTTAAAGAAGGAACTTGAAGATAAAAATCTAAGTAAACATTAAACAAGATGAGGCTATTCACAGGCTTTTCTCTGGCAAAACCCCCCAGGTTAAGTTAGAAATAGACCTGGTGAGGAAGGGAGCACAATGTAAATTGCTAGAATTCTGTTAATTTACCACTAAGGATGATGAAGTAAAAGTCAGCAAATACTGCAAGAACCCAGATGTTCGGCAGATTTAATCTTTAATTTTTCATACTACAAAATGATCCTTGGAAGTCCTTGGTGATCTTTCTGTACTTTGTCACTTACAGAACTCAAAAATAATTCTCACAGCAAACCACGATGTCGTATTACCTACACTTAGTTGTAGTCTTGAGGGTATGACTTCATTTCTGTACTGAAATTATTAGATGGCAGGACTGGATGTTAAAATACCTGAGCTCTAATCCTAATCATGGGACAGAAATTATTTCAATGATCGTAAATAAAGTTTAATGTCCCTGGTTTGGGCTTGATGGTGGCAGAGTTTAGAAGATGTTGAAGTCTCCACATGCCAGAATAAATGAGAATCATTCTTTTTTCTCTCCTCTGCTCCTCATGAAAGCCAACAGATTATGGCTCAGAACTGTTTAGTGGCAGCTTATGTGCCCTGCAATACTTACAGAGTCTCAAACTGAAAAGTAGTTACAGAATGGCAAAGTTAACCCTCATCAGAGAATATTAAACTTTAGTTTAATGTTCCAGTGCAGTCTTCGTATTAACCCTGTTAAAACATGAGTTTCAATTTCACTGCACAGGTATAAGGGAAATTTTGTTCTCTAGGTATGAGAGCAAGAGCTGGATGAAATCAGATAAAGATACAGGAAAGAGTGTGGCCTGATGAACCCTGATAATCACTACAGTTTTATGTGTACACCCTCCTCATAGCAGAGCAAGAATGGCACCAATTTTCATAAATTTCATTACACTAGTAGTGCCTCATGCAGATTAGATTGCAGTGCTCTGGGAGCAGCAGTTAGGAACTAAGTAAATCTTTCGGCAAAGCTAACTACTGAGGATGGGTCCTAGTCTTCATCCTGTAAGGCAATGTTTGTTCCCCCTGTGTCACTTCGAAAGAATATGTACAGACCTGGAAAGACATTAAAGTCATCCCTACCATGCGACAGTGACAGTGAATCATGATAGTTGTTCCTATTATGGAGTGGAAAATGGGAATGTGTGAATCTATAGAGGCATTAAAGTAATCATTAATCCTTTTCTACTTGTCAGTCAAAAATGTTGTACTGTTGGGGTGAGAATATGTTTGGCTGAGAACAAGCTTTTAGTAAAATAGATTTGGCAGATGCTTATTTGCAGATGCTCATGAAAGATGAATCATGACATTTCCTGACAACAAACACACCAAAATGTCTGTTTTGCTACTCTCTTTCCCTTTGGGTATTGCACAGCTATATATACTGTATATGTATGTGTTTGTGGATAAATCAACCAAGCACTAATGAAGAAAATTCTTTGCTGCCTACATCACAACACAACACTACAATAACAATAACCTGGTCACAAGAAAAACAGTGAAGAACATTTGAAACAAAGAAAGTCTATGGATTGTGATCATTACAGTGGTATAGACAAATTCTTTAATTATCTGTGATTGTTATAGTCTCATAGAAGACTTTCATTCTTATCACTGATCCTCATCAAAGAAGATTAATTAGCTAAAGACAATTTATCTGAGATCGGTAAACACCTCCAGTGCAGAACACATTAAAGGAAATGGTGATTTTATCCTACATTTGAGTAAAGAATAGGAAATGACTGTCAAAAGGAATGAACACATGAATAAATAGACTAATAAACAAATAAATAAAACTGAAATTGTCTCCCAGATCAGTATTGCTTCACATTCCAAATTTATATTATTTAATTACTGAAAAATGTGTATGAAAACCAAATTAAAACAAAGAACACAGGAGAACGCTAATGAAGATATTTTTAGATAGTTTGAGCCAATGCTCAGAATCATGTCAGATGCCACATAAAATGTGCCTAATCTCAGAGCAGCCTTTGGCTCGCTGAAGTTTCAACACCTACTATTAAAGATACAGGTAGTGTCTTGCTTCAACATCACATATTTTTTATCTGTGAAAAAAGTAACAACTTCAAAGTCATGTTGACAACTAACAACATCCCAAGAAAAACATGCTGAACTGAACCTGTAGATTGATTCAGCCTCATTCATTCCTTTGTCTTTTTTAGGTTTTGTTTGTTTGTTTGTTTGTTTGTTTTTTTAGGGTTTCTCTTGTCTGGTGTGTTTTGAGGTTCTTTTTCCTTAACGTAAGGAGGAAGAATCTAGCTATTTCATAAAAGCTTGTTATTGTAATAATTACAGATTAAAATTCTAGTATGCCTTTGAAGTTGAATGCTGCTACATGTACTGTACAAACTGTGACCTCCCAGGAGATATCTACTAGAGACCCATCTAGGCTGACCTGTTGCTGATCCAGAGCATCAAATCAATATTGGTGAGAATCACACAGGCCCTCAAAACACTGAGGCTACTAATGTAACAGAAGTACAAATAAATTTGTCATCGAAGGCTTCAGTCTGTTGTACGAAGCTTTACAATACCTTTGTTCATTCTTAAGGATTATTCCCTGAAACTAAATTTGGAACTATCAATTAGGTCTTTAAAACAGATTTAAAAGCAAATAATAACAGTGTATCACAGTAGTGTTTTACTCACATTCATTCTACTTGAGCACAATAGTTACGTTTGACAAAAGAGTATCTTCCTGGCAGAACCCAGCCTTGACATGAAGAAATCCACAAAAGCAATTTCTCTTGACTGTATGTTCCAGTAATCTTATATGAAGATGTTTTGCCTCATTTTTGCTTTGAAAAGTTCAGCTGCATTTTCCAGAGGAAACTGCCACTACATTCACTATCACCCCAACTAGAGAGAAAGATTAGGGACAATTGCTACAATCAGTGGGAAGCTCACACCATCTTGGAGTAACGATAAACCCTTGGTTTGTGGATTGAAGGTATTTCACCAGTGCAGCTTTAAACACATTGTGTTTGCTTGCCATCACCCACTGTTTTTGTATTCAAATAGTCAGGGCAATCATTGTTCTTTGCAGATGTAATCAAGCTGTAGAGCAGGATTCTGTTTCTGGCTAAGGATGTTTATTTGTTATTAAGTATAATATATTGAAAGTCATCGCAATGCTGATGGGTCAGCACAGATGCCTTCCATCATGAGTTACCAAGATGCATTTCTTCCAAAAACCTCATAGATGAGACGTTTTCAGCTAGCTGAGGTTACTAAAGATAGGTCCTTCATCATCTCAAGGAATCAAGCCAGTAACGAGTAACAGAAATAATACCATAAATCATTCTTTATAAAGCAGGAATGACTATTATTTGCTAAAATGCCTTTCATGGTGGATTTGCATACGCTTTCTTGTTGAATGACCATAAGGAAGAAAAGAGGATAGGTCACAGGGGACGAAAGAAGGTAAAATACTGCTATAGTGATCTGTATTTTATAGCAGGCATTGATTTAGCAGGCAAGTTCAAGGGACATGTCTAGCATGGGAGTCTATTCATATAAGGGAACAACACATGGGAGTCTTTTCATAAAAGGAAACAATCTAAATTTCTGGCGTTTTGAACAGTTAGATCCTCAGAAAGACCTGGATACTCCTAAAATGAAACGGTATATATGTGTATGCTGTGTTCCTATCTCTGACCGTAATTCTCGTATTAACATGTAGGGGTAGGTTTTGCTCACAAGATGGCAGTGTTGGTTATTACACACTGCTTCGCTGAGCCTTCCTCCAGCTAAAGTCTCCGTGCTGCTACCCAGGAAAAAGCCACACAAGGTGCAATTCCCTAGAGGGCTGCATCTCCACACCTGCTCACCCAAAAAGCAGATCATCTGACTCGTCACTCTGCATATTCGCTACTATAAACTCTCAGGATTAAATATACAACACTCATCTGCATCTACGGACATCCTAATATCCAAGCAATGTCGATCTTTGTTTTCCAGTTCTTATTAATGTCAACAGAAAGCATTTTTTTCCATCCTTACAGATGGCTTTTCCCCTGTAGAGAGCAGGGATGGTCTCTAAACTGGTAGGGTTCCAAGTTTCCAACCTCTGTTACATTTTCTTTAGCAGCCAAAGGTTCCACATGATTAACACAAATGATTATTGCTGTTGGCAATGTAGATATGCCAAGTGGTTTTGAAGACCCTGTACTAAGTACCATTCAAACTTTAAAGGACATTTTTTCTGGACACAAGAGATCGCATCCTACCAAATACAGTCACAACTGATAAGAACTGAGGCATTTTCTGTTCAGACTCAGCAGTGTTTCCTTACCTGCCAGTGGCACTCATAAAACCATACGGGTTCAGAGGATCCAGCTCTTCTTCAGAGGTTGAGAAGCAAGAGGCTCACCATTGCCATTGAACATTACGGCATGTTTTGGAGAACTGCTTAAAATGAGAGAAAGCAAAAGGACCTGGAATTCACTAACATTTATCCAAGTCCAGAATAAGAGACAAGGATTTTTAATGAAGATTGACAACTAAGGGAGATTTGTGTTTGTAAATGAGAAAGCAAAGCATTCAGAAAAGGGAAATTACAGATTCTTTTAGTAGTGACCCTAAGTTAATTGCAAAGACATAGCAGCAACAGGCAAATGTACAAACCAGAGTTGGTAAAACAAGTTAGCAGAGCTTCCAGATGCGGGTGTTGTTCTGACCAAGTGCAGTCACCAGGGCATGGAGAAATACTCAGTATAAACTGAGGCACAACTGACAGATTCCCATTATGTAAAAAAGGAACCACAGGAAAAATGTTTCTTTCAAAACAAGACCCTTAAAGATTCCTTTATTTACCTGCTGTAAAACTGAAAAATGCTTACTTATGCATTCCCACTGATCTGTCTCCAATAGTGAAAGTGATTTTTAAGTAAATTAAATTTGCAGGGTTTACCCTTGAGCATCACACGCAAGACAAAGCTTTTCTTAAGGAGCTCCTGTGGATCCAATGAAACAACATTTGCTTTGGACACTGCAACAAAACCATTTAATATTCTAATGATAGTAAGGATTCCACTTCAATCCCAACAGCAACAAAATTCAAAGTCCCGGCTGAGACTGCATTTGTAATGCAACCATTTCTGCTTACACACTGCAGCACTGACTACACCTAGAGCTTCAGATCACTCATGTTAGTTGTACCTTGTAATCTAACACAACATACTAAAAATAATGTCATAGTCCTAAACTTGCAATTTCCTGCCTTGCATGGGCAGTTACATATTTACCGTTAACTTTAGTACAGAGTTTCTATTAAATTAATTTGTCACTTACATGATACATATTTTGGAGACATACTAGATTTCTGAAGGATGGGTGAGTTATTTGAATGCTAAATGTTCTCAACTACTGCGGTGATCAGGCGGCTGAAGCTATCACAGCTATTCACAGGCATTCATGTATTCCTCCCTGCTGACAACGGGGAGCTCAGGGAGGAAAAAGTATTTCTCATTCACGGACAGAACTCAACACTGCGGTTGCTCAATTTCAAGGGCACTTTTTCTCCCCAGCATTGCCCTCCGTGTAGTTGTTTCTCTGACACTTCCTCTCATGAAATGATTTTCAACAGAGCGGTGTGCTCTGAATCCATTTCGGCCAATGGCCCTGGCTTGGTTTTTGTCATTTCTGTTTTCCTTACACCTCTTCAGTGATCAAGGCTGCCACAGCATCTGCTATGCCCTTCCCCTGTGAGAAGGACAATGGGTTCTGATCTTGCTTTCTTTCCCTTTCTCATTCCCCTTACGGCATCTGCATAGGTATCTCTAGCCAAAACCACAAATTCGAGTGGTGCCTCGGAAACATATTTATCTACTCCAGACCAATCTCATCTGGCCAAATGAAAATACCAGGTGCTAGACACTCTGGGATAAGAAAGAGCTTTTTCGCATGTGTGTGTGATTATGCATTGCATGAGTTGTGTCTCCTTGCATAATTAATAATGTTGCTAATTAATAATGATGCTAATAAATGCCACCATAACACCATACCCTCTCATTTTAATTACAGTTTCTTTCCCACTTCACCATCGACTGTCCACTTACCTCCCTGCACAATCTGTACCTGCAGCACAGGCTGAGTTCCTACTGACACTGATGGGGAGTCTGAACTTAGACCCTGCAATGGAGATCTGAAGAATGTGCTGGTGGGGAGAAACTTGCCCTTGGCTGCTGCATGCATGACTCACTAAAACTGCTATCAGATGCCCCAGATTATGACCTACTTTACTTTGTATTACTCAGAGAGAATGAGTAAGACATTTCTGAGGCTGATACAAAACCAGTATTTTCTGTGGTAGCAAGGAAGAACTGCTTTCTTAAACACTAGATCAATTCTGGAATTCTTGTATCAATGATTAAAATTCCCTGGGGTCACTGCGCAAAGTCTACTGAAGAACCGAATTGATTTTCATAGGCTACAAATCAGATCTGCGGTCTTTAACTGAAATGCAAGGTGCGTGTTTCCATACATAAGGGATCATCTAACTGATGAAAGACCAAATAGGCCTCCATAAATAGATTTACTGTTTGGCAAAATTACAGGATTTGTGGGTAATTCGTTCAGTACTGGTGCCAGAAGTACTCTTTTCAGCCTATTCTGCAAACCTCGTGTGGAACAGGCCTTAGAGTCAGACAATCATTTAAGCATGTCCCTAAGTGCTTTGCTGATATAATATCATAGATCCATTGAAGTCACTGGAAGCCTTCCCTGACTTTTATGGGCTTTTCATAACATCTTCTATGATTCAGTTTTCCAGGTATAAAATGCGAATATGAATAACAGCTCTTTCCTCCTGGTATTTGTGAGGTCTATTTAAACTAGAAACTCTTTAGGGCAGATCTGTCTTTTGTATGCAAGTCCTGGCATAGAACAACAGTCCCCCAGCTCTGGAGGGGAACTAAGTACTACCATAATATTATGCTTCAGGTCAAACCAGTCTTAATTTATGGAAGCTCAAAGGCCCATGCTATGCAGAAGGCCAGGCTAAATCAACGAACTGGTTCCTCTTCCCACTCTAGAATCTGATATGAGTAACTGGGATATAGCTAGGGAAATGCAAGACCAGCCCTGGTTTTCTAGTGTTACTGGATTTTCTCTGGCTCTATGTACATGTGTGGATTTACACACCCATGTAGATTAAATTTGCCACTTAATAAGCAAGTCTTGGAAGAGCTGAGGCTCAGATTTTGAAAAAAATTTGAAAAATGAATTAAATACTTCAGTGTGTGGTTACACTGATATTGGGATGAAGATTATCATCTCTTCCAGGAACTGCAAGGCAACTTTGTGAACTGAGCACTCTTCATAGAGGTCTTAACCACTGCATTAATCTTAGAAGAGAGCTGAGAGAGTGTAAAGAAATCTCTTCTTATTCCCTTCAGCGCTGTAATATACCTGTGTTGGTCTCTTTTTAACCATATACTGTAATATAATATGAACATCAGTATGGGGAAATTCATAAAACATCAACATTTCGATCTGTAATGCTCTTGGATCAAAAAAAACGTTAAAGTTTCTACAGGAAAAGAATCCCATGTTCAGTGTCCTGTTTAATCTGCAAATGAAAGGCTGAGATAAGACACCAAAGAAGGAAAACAGAAAATAAGAATGTTTACCATGCAAATGAGCTTCATTAATACAGAAGGTCATTATCTGGACAACTCAAAGGATTTCATGTGGGTGGATTTTTCTGCTGTGAGAAATAAGGTTTTCTTTTGCAATCAGCATTATATAAAGCTATTGTCATCTCCTGGATTGTTTATGAATATAAATGTAAAATGGAAATTAGATATAAAGATTAAAAGATTTAACCTATTTTAATTCTGTTAAGATTTAAAATATGCAATACAAAAAAATTACATTTAGGCTATCTCATCAATCCCAAATGATGGTTAGAGTTCTAAGTATGTATGTTTTCAATTTTTTGTTTTAATTAAATGGCATTACCCAAGTTGTATTTTACATCTATTATTTTAAATTTTGACTGATGGTAGGAATACAGTATTTTAATTGGATAATAAAAATTCTAATGAGTTAGAAAAATCAATCAAAGAAGGATGACAACTCCGAATAGAAATTAGGAGTTTCCTATTATAATTCACTATCAAATACTTCCACCTAAAATTGGATATAACTTTATCCTAGACATTCATACTAATGCCTTTGACAACCCCAGAAAGGGACACTGGCATTTCTGCTAAAATATCTTCAGTGTATTTAAGAGCTTATTTAATTCAGTTGTAAAATTCTACTCTGGGCCAGTACAAGAAGTGTAAGAGACTTCACAATGATTACAGGGTGTCAACAGCACTGGTAATTACTTACAGCTTCAACATTTTTTCAAAATTTTAGCACCAGTCTTTTCAAGCCTTGCGTGTTTGAATGGGAAATTTAACTTCAAAATTGCAAGAAGCAAGAGTTTTGTCTAAACCCCACTGAAGTGATGGAAAGCCTTACAGTGATTGTAATGAGCTTTTCAGCAGACAGAAAACATACAGAATCTCAGATACAGAATTTGTTCCAGAAAATATCCATCTACCATACCACACCTTTCTTAGTTCTTATTTTCATTTATGGTATTTTTAGAACAGAATTTTCAGAGCTTGGATACATAAAAACGGCTTGTCAGTTATGCAATCAGAATTAGCATGAGTTTAAGATGAAAACCGGACCTCCAGGGCCATGCTACTACTATTACTACTACTACTGCTGCCACCGCTAAGGCACGGGGTAGTATCTAGACTTCCAGTGCTAATCCAGTAAATACGTGGAACAACTTCTACTGACATAATGCACACTTGAAAAGCAGAAAAAAGTTCTGATTCATATGCGCAGATTTTGAAAAGCCCATGACATTTTTATGTTGAAAATACATTAGAAAGTGAGGACTTTTGATAGACTCAGTCTGAAGAGCTGATTCTCACTAATCTACATAGAAATAACACAAGCATACAGAATTACTTAATCACCAATGATGTGACTGCAGCTGCCTGCCCCAGGTCCTTTCTTTCTCAATATCGCTGTAGAAAGTACTCTTCTATAATGTATTCTTTAAGAATTACACCAGTAAACAGACACACAGACACACATACCTACAGAGAAATGATACAGGGATATATTTTTTTTTTCATTTGATCAGGCGTTTTACACAGTCTATCTTACGAAGAAAGAATCCAAACTAGTATAAATCTTAACAGGGTAGGGTTTTGCACTCTGCTTTCATTTTGCATATGCAATAGATCTCTTACAGTAATTGTTACTAATTTCTCTTTCCTGTATATAAATACTTTAATATTTACAAATGAGGCAACAAAGAAAGTCAATTTGACATTTAATGTTCCGCACAGAAATCACAAACACTCTGCCGAGGAATTAATTAAAATTACAGTCACATAATAATGACACCAACAATAAATACTCATATACAGGTAATAAATTAACTCATTAATTCAGCCAGTACACAGTTGTAAATAACTATAAGAAAATAACAAACATTTTCTATCAGTGCTTTAAATGTTAGCTCTGTTTTTAATAGAGTTTCCTTCCTTGGTTGTTCAAAATAATTATGCTTTAATGGGATGTTAAAATGTAAATTTATGAAAGAATTTGGAATAAATTGGTTGGAAACTTCCTAAAAACACTTCAAAAAGATTCACAGGTTTTTTCACGTTCGGCCTTACGCATGAAGCCAAAAATCACACAATAAAAGCACTGGATGTGTGTGTGTTGACATACCTATGTGTGCGTGTGTGTGTATGTATCTCTATATATTATATACACACATAAATATACAGACACACGCACACTATATATATGTATATCTGCAGGTTCAATCATCTTTTTTCTAAATACATTTCATTGAGGGATGCAAGATCACTCCTTCAAAATATGTTTAAGAAAAAAAAAGAGATATGTATGTGAACCGCTTTAATTCTGACTAACGGGAAGTCTTCAGCTTTTATCTGTTAAACTGTGGTACTGTATTACAGTCCTGTATAGGCAAAAGTCCCATCACAAGGAAGCAGCAGATCACTGATACCAGCTAGCCACAGGGAGGACATCCCAAGAGCATCTGATATCCTTTTGAGCTGCTGTGTGTGTCTGTGTCAGAAAGAAACCCCATCAATCCATCCTTACACGGAAAGAAGTCTGAAAGGCCATGCACATCTACCCTTTATCTAATGCATATATACATCCCTTATTTTGTCTCTCTTACAGCTGTTTCTGAGACGTAATCTGCAAAACCAGAAATGTCATTCTCACTTCAGAACCTTGGCCATGTGTGTAGTAGCTGCCGCAGGTAACCTGCGGCTAAACCTGGTGACAATACATGTTGCTGATGCAGGAATATCATCCACAAGTCCACACAACATGTGGACAATTTATTAACTGATCATTTTAATCCTCCAGATTTTCCAGTAAAACGGACTTTGTAAGCCCTGAGTTACTAGGTACTTTTGATTTACTGATACAATCTTTGGTAGGGAACTTAATCAGAGATTAATCTACAATATACTACAGGATCATGTCTGTATTGGCAAAAACCATGGCATACTCCCAAGTTACCAGTCAAGAATGGTTTTAATCCTATCACACACTCATTGCAAATGACTTACTGGATGTTTAAAATAGTATCTAAACCGAAACAGAATGTCACTAACCCATACAAGGGAGATTGATTGTCCTATATTTTTCACTGTAGGGAAACAACCTGCCCTATTTTATGTTTAATGTTAAAATAGACCTGATAAAGAAATGCTTTTGAGCATCTTCAAAATTTAATATTTGGTCCACATACACAGTTTCGTCACAAATGTCTTCTTTCCTACCTTGGAGTAAAAGTGTGCTGCTTTTTAGTAGGACTGAAAGATTCTTCATTTAAACCACAACCAACATTTTTCAGTTGTTATTTAATCCATAAATTGTCCAGGCTATGCTTTCCCCATAATAAAATATATTTTAAACAAGTCAGCTCTCTCAAGCTGAAAAAGTATGAACTGGTTTATCGTCATTTCTGTTATAAGTACAGAAATCAGTTTGGTATTTATCAGGTTGGCAGAACAGGTTCATTACAAGAATAGTAAAGTATACAAAAAGTAATGATGTACCATTCTTCCCCTGGGCCTTATTCTGAAAAAACCTTCTACTGTATGGTCAAAAAATATACTAAAGGCTTTCAGAGACAGATAAAAAATAGGTTCTCCTTGAAACTGCAGTTACTTTGGCTGCCTTGACTGTATCTCTGTATAATAAAAATATATCTCAGTAACAATATCATAATCTTTTTAATGCTAAGATTACCACTTCATTGGCGTGAATAAAAAGAGCATACCAGTGATTCATTAACATATATATCCTGTGTCCAGTAATGGCCTCATTCTTTACAGAAAAGTGCAAAGATCTCAAATTTATCAATTACAGATGATTGGTAGACGGTCTTTTTTTTTTTTTTTTTTTTTTTTTTCCCTAAGCAACTTAGTAATTTTATCAGCTAAAATTTTATCAGCAAAGTATTTTGCTACTATAGTTTTTCCATTTAATATGCCACTGTATCATGCAAGCATCCAATACTATAAGTATGTGCAATAGAATCAGAAATTATGGTTACAGGCATGAGTTTTTGTCATTTGCCTGAAAAAATATTCTGAAATTAACGTATTTCCAGAAAAGCAAGCAAATGAAACTGTATCAGAGAGGATAAAGAACAATTTTCAAGCTACGGGACTAAATTTCTGTTGGTCGGTAAAGCTAAAGCGATGTGTGCAAGTTAAGGAATTTGCCAGTAAGTTCTCTTTAAGTGCTCTCCTGATGGAGATGATGTATAAGGGCAAATTTAAGAACAACATAGTTGTCTTGTTTCCATAGCAGAGGAAGCAAACCAGTGAGCCAAGGCAGGCTGATAGGCTTTCTCAACTCGCTATTTCAGCTGAAGGGAACCAATGAGCTGGGATAGCCTTAACATAATATTGTACCACAGTAGCGGAAAGGCGATCATTAAAACCAAGATGGGCCATGGTATAATTTTTGCTAACTCTGTGAAAATACATTTGGTGTTACTTGTGGTGAGACAAGAACTAATCAAATTGCTGATTTAGCATAACTATAAGGCCTGAGAATATCTATAAACTGCGGCAAAACTGCTGAACTAACAAATGGCTGATTTAACACAATAAATAGCACCTCGAAAAAATAATGCAGTAACAGCATAGTTAAGACAGCTGCAAAATGAGGGGAAAAGGAACTATTTGAAAGGAACATTGCCTTTGGAATACGGAATTCAAAAGTCAATATGGAATACTGAAATGGGAAAATATGAGAATTGGTTACAGGAAACCGGTTTCCCAGAGAAGCAGAGAAGCCGCTGTACTGGGGAAACTGACTCAGCAGAAACAATGAACTATCAGTCTGGGACACTGAGAAAGTACAGAACAGAAGGCCATGGGTCCTGGACTCTCGAGGGGATAGGAGACAACTCAGAAAACTACCCAGGTGGTATCAGCAGAAGCAGATCAACATTAAAAACCCCAGCTGCTAAGAATCACCTGCTGTGGAAGCAAACACCTTCTCCAGGAAAACTTGGGATGTGAGGTGGGATGTTGCTGGGAGCCCTGTGCTGTGAGCACGGACGCTAAGGACCAACAGCAGTGCCCCGTGGGATGGGAGAGCTCCAGTGTTTGGGAATGCTTGCCATAACCATGACACTGTGCCTTTCATATTTCCCTGGCTGTACGCTGAGCAATTTGCTATAGCTGTCCATTACCATTACCATCATTAGAGTTATCTCATAGGACTATTAGAGCCGTTTGCCATTCACCGCCATTCTCTTAATTACCTCAGCGTCCTAATTGTCTATTGTTATTGACTACTTATGGTTACCCATCTTGCAGTTAAGTATTGATAAATTATAGCTGCATTTGGTACTGCCATGCTTAAATTTATACAAGCTATTAATAAATGTAGGTTTTTAAAAGCTGTCCTACATATTTCATGTAGTCAAAGTCCCTTTATTCACTTCATGATATATTGTCCACTCCCCTCTTTCTCCACTTACAGATCAAATTAGGCAAAATCATTTGCCACTGAGTACGGAAATTACCCCAGTCAGATTTTCTTTAGAAAGAAGATTAATTACTAGCTAAATAAATTGTGATCAAAATTGGAGCTAACGTAGGGGATAGACACAGAAATACAACAGAAGAGTGTAATATAAGAACTGTAAGAGTCACTACGTATTTCTTAAAACTCTAGTCCAAATGATCAATGAATGAGTTAGATTTCAGCCAACACAAGTCATACTACGTAAAACACAAGTCATATCTATTTTAACATTAGCCTATAAGGCTGGCAGAGGCTTGAATAAAGAGGTGGTGTGAAGGGGAAAACAGCGTACACGGAGGACACTTTGAGAAGCAGTAGGGAAGTGGAGGAGTAGGGTTGCTTTTTTCACTGGGAGCAGTCACAGGAAGGAACATGCTGAACGGAGCCATTCTGAAAAGGCAGCTGGTGGGGATGCAGGTTGGCTTAGTCAGAAATAGAAATATATATATTGCTATATTATTTTCATTGCTGATTTACAGACTATAACAAACTCTCTCCATAAGACTAGCAAAATAGATTTCACCATGTTTTGGGGAGACTGACCTCTTTTTCCTGCTAAGAGAGTTAGTCCTCCTTCCGTCCTTCCTTCTTCAGAAAACAATTCCTTCAGTCATGTGAAAGAAAGGGAATAATTGATTTAAGTATCTTACACAATCCGATGTGTCAGCAGTTGTACTGGGTGTGGTGGTGAGGCACCACGGGGCGTCGGTGAGGAGAGGTCGGGGCTCCCCCGCGCTAGACACCAGCAGTTCCAGCCGCCCCCAGCGCCCCGCTGCAGGGCACGGCCGGGACTGTCAGCAAGGGTGGTGGCACCTCTGGGAAAGCGTATAGAAGAAAGGGCAAAACCCTGCCCAGCACTGAGGGAAAAAGTGTGAGAGCGCCCTGTCGGTACCCAGGGCGGAGAGGAGGAAGGTGCTGCAGGTGCCGGAGGAGGCTGGACCCCAGTTAAGCAGGTGTGGACCAGTGGACTCCAGTGAAGCAGGTGTGGACCAGTGTCCTGCAGGTGTGGAGGGGCCCACGGCCAAGCAGGGAACAACTGTGAGGAAGGAAGAGCAGCAGAGAGGAGCTGTGACAACCTGACCAAAACCCCAGTGCCCCATCCTCCTGTGCTGCCCGCGGGGTGTAAAGCTAAGCCTGGGAAAAAAGAGCGAGAGGAAGGTGCTGTTTTAATTTTTGTCATCGTCTCTCACTATCCAATTCTATTTTAATGGGTAATATATTAATTTTCTCCAAGATGAGTCTGTTTTGCCTGTGACAGTAATAGTTAAGTGATTTCTCTGTCTTTATCTTGACCCGCAGCATTTTAACCCCTGTCCTGTTGAGGAGGGAGAGTGAGAGGGCTGGGGGGCGCCTGGCCACAGGTCAAGGCCAACCCGCCCCTCAACAGCAAAATTGCAGAGAAGTATTAAGAGTAAAATTGCAGAGATGTATTAAGAGTGTGTCTTAATCCTTAGTGACTTGTGAAGGAAAGGCTTGCAGGAGACCTAGCTATGACTTGGAGTCAGACAACCTACCTCATAGTAGCAACTAACTTTCATGCATTGGTATACAATGAATCTATCAAATATTTTAACTAAAAGAAGGAAGTATTTTATTTCCACTCACAGGAAATTATGCTGTAAAAATGCGACTCATTTTTCTGGAATAAATCCTTTGAACTGTTAGACTACTTTTTCCACATTTGCACCCACACCAATTTTATTCAGGATAGGAAACTTTGGAACTGCAATTAAAAAAAAAACAGAGGAGTTATTTTCTTAGTCTGACACTTAGAACTGCTGTATAATATTAAGTACAATTGACACAAAGCATGTCTTGAGAGCAGCTGAAAATACTCAGTGCAAAGAAAATACCACTTTTCTGCCATGCCATGGTCTCTTTTGTTAAATCTGCTTTCGGTCTGCCAGCATGAACTAACAAGCAAAGAGTAGAGGAAACTACTTGGCTTGTTGTTTGGTTGGTTTTGGTGTGTTTCAACTTTTTAAAATTTGTCATATATTTGTGTTATTTCACTACCCAGTCCTGAAACCTTGCCTTGAAGGTGCTTGCTTAGGACCAAATTCCCTCAGTAAGCACTACGGTAGTCATCGTAACTGGCAAGCCATTCTTGCAGCCATGATAACAGAGGGCATTGGCTGAAGCTTCCAGGAAACATTTTTTTTAGTCCATGTTTAACTAAAATAATCTCCTCCCTGAATGTTACTGGTGAGAGACTACAGGCAAGGCATGAGTTAGGGTATTCTGATCAACAGCAGCAGTACTATTATTAAGGGCCACTGGAATCAATGGACTGACTCCCTCTCTGCAGAGCACCAAGTGAGAAGTTGAAGTTCATTAAAACTGCAGCTTTGACTACCTTGGCTGGAAATTACAATGCTGGGTTTATTACATAATGTATTCCTCTGATGTATATTTTACTTATCGTAGATTATAAATTAATAGAGGGATGATTTTAGATAAAGGGACGGAAGGTAAATGTCAGCGGATGATAATATTCTCTGTATCAACATAACTTCTCATGTTGACTCTGTATAACCTTCCCCTGAGGCTAAATCTGGCAGGCTGTGATTTATGAAACAGTTTAAGGTGTATATTTGATAACCAACTATCCTAATTAGTTCAGTCATTATCAGTCTTCTTGATAATTTTGGTTTCGTTCCAATATCTATTGATGTCTACGAGAAGGCTCTGTTATTATCAAGGGAAAGTAGGTCATATTTCACTCTAACTGGCTTCCAACAGCTGTCACTGGATCATCTTAAAGAAGCCAACAGTTCTCAGCTCTAGAAAAATCAAGGCCACTGACTTCAGCCTCTGTTTTTTTGTTTGTGTTTTTTTTCTTTTTTCCTCCAGACAGTTCCAAGTGATCAGGATGTCAACACCTGGTATGTCTAACAAGTTTTCTGGCCACGTGAATATCTACCATGGCATTGAAACTTGAGGATGGTAGTACAATAGGCTTGAGTTCAAGTTAGTAATGTTTCCTCAACCTGGCAATTTTATTCGAGTTTCTGTAAATAAAATATATTCTATTTTTTAATATAAATTATTATTACTGTTTGTATCTTTACTGCTTTAAAAAAAAAATCTGTATCTTTTCATGCCTCTCTTATTTGTGTATTAACAATTTATTCTCTCACCAGTTGCAAACCATTTGATGTTGCTAAGCTCACACACAGCCATTGTTATTGTTATCAGTATTAGTAATGGAATCATTATCATTCTCATCACTAAAAGCTAGCTCATTATCTGATAAGTCAAAATTTCCTTCCAAAGATTTTGAGGTATTTGATTTTCCTCATTTGTATTCTCAGAAGTAATTTCTTCCTCACTTGCTGGAGATGAAAATGCACCTTCCGTAAGTAAGCTGCCATTCTGCTCATTATGCAGCTTTGATTATTAATTTTTCTTTTCTCCTTTGCAGCACAAGAATGATTGCAGTTTTAACTGGTTTGTGTCTCCCAAGGGATTTCCTTTGAAAAACAACTACTAGGGGTTAAATTGTGATTATGGGGGCTTGAGACAACTACTGATCCAACTACTAAAATCCACGGGCACTGATAAAACCGACAGTTGAACAGCATCAGCTGGTGGGCAGGTTCTTGGGGAATAAACTTTGGGAAGAATTTGAGATAATGATATTGGTGACAAGCTGGCCTTTCACTAGGACAAAAACTGAAAGAACCCTTTCCTTCTTTTTCATCCCAGTTTCTCACCCATATTGACTCAGCCACAACCTAGTCTAAACTCCTATTAGCTAAGCGGGTTGCAACAGCTCAGATAAGCTTCTCAGTGTTTGCTTTCACTTTGCAAATGGGAGGCTATTTCCTCTTCTGTTAAGTCCCAATTCTGCAGAGGTATATGCTAATTTTTTTCCCTCTGGCAACTCTGTGCTGCTCTTCATCATCACTAGTCAACTGTTCTAGTGTAGAATATTGACTGTCTTCGTATCTATCTACAGGATGAGGTTATGGTTTGTTCAGCTTTCCTACATCAGGTTTTGTTTAGTCTCTCTCTGATTTCTCCTTGACACTATACAGCGGGTGAGATTTTAATTTCAGAACTGCTTGTTTGATATGGGAATCCTTTTCTGATCTTCCATTCACGTGTTTCTCATCTTATGAAATGCTGGTTCATTATATAACTGGGGTCAGGAACAGACTTCTCCAATGAGCAGTGCCAACACATCAAGTGTGCAGGGTATTTGGGAAGAAAATGTAGTCAGTTTGGGGCACGGGGGGCATCGTTTCATATTTGTTACTCTACTTTTGTTCTGCTCTTCTCTCACAAAGAAATATTTCTGATGATGTGCTACAGAAAACTACCTGATGTGTGAGCTGTAAGTGGCCTCTTAAAATTCAATTAACTTTATTTAATGGGATTCATGCGTTTGTAATATCAAGGAGTCACATTACTGAAAATTAGCTTCAGTAATGTTCTTCTAATATTACTGCACAGCTATTTGTTGCCAATGGAAAGAAAGCTAATTATTGGACTTAGTTTCTCACACAGCTGATACTGCTTCACCCATCTTTCCTCACATGACATGACATTATGCATGCATGCTACTAAATCATATTTTAAATCTGAGATACCTGACCCCTTTGGAAAACCAAGCACTTCTATCTGTTTAGCCAGGGACATTCACAGCCAGAGAAAGAATTTAGATTCTTGATTTCAATTTATTTCTCAGCTTTTAAATTCTCAGCTTTACCACAGATTATGCCTAGAGAAAGGCCTTTGCACCTGATATTCTGGTATCAGCCAGAATAGCCAGGCCATGGCATCAGGCAGATCTCTCGATCAGCTTTCTATATGGAACGCACCATTTTTTTTCCCAATGTACTGAGAAAACACTACATAATATTTAATACAGCCAGCCTTTTGGAGGAGAAATCCAGATTGGAGCCATGTTTGAAAGCTTTAAAACTTTGCTTCTTCCCAGGAAATAACACAAATATTTTAAGGATCTGAAATATTTTCACAGATCTTATAGCTCATTTCTCAATTTGGAAAAAGTGTGGCTTTAAAATGTCACGTAAGTATTTTGCCTACAACAGAAATGTCAGTATTGTAAAATAAACCTGTTAAAAATAAATGTAATGTATGGGAACAAAATTAATCTATTTCAAGGCCGCAGGAGTCACAGTCTGAGTGGAAAGATAGAAACCAAGGAGTGATAATTTTTAAAGATACATGACAAACATGTTTCATTATCACTACACTGCACAGCATCTGAAAAGGACATTGGATTTTGTTTAATGGGAATTCATATTTTCTTTGCATTTTGCTGTACATTGCAGGCAGGTCAAGGTTTAAAATGCAAAATGAAACATGGCCCAAACTATAGCAATTTAAATTCAAATTTATACCTGCTTTAAGAAGATGCAAAGCAAACTGCATACAGAATGATATGCATCAAGGTTAATTTCAGAGAGCTGTAACAGATTGCAGTTTTTTAAATTAAAAAAATAATACTTAATAGATATATCTAACTTCTTTTTTTTTCAGTACTGATCAACTTGCGGAGTATGTTATGTTGGCTAAATTACATATGTTTCATGAAAAAAAAAAAATTAAAAGAAAATTAATACAAACCAGACAGAGTTATTTTCTTTCATTCCTTCTCTCCTTTTACTGTTCTGGCTGTTCTGTTACAGGGTAGAGAAACTGGATGCTAATTACAAAATCCCCAACTGATAAACAGATAACAACTTGCATTTACACAGTTTAATGCCTTTCATGGGAAAAAAGTATCGAGGACTTAAAAACTTTACATGAACTATATATATGTCATGGGAAACAACTACCATCATAAAATCAACATTGGCTTGACAATGTGCAATACATCTCAAAAAGTACCATTCCACATCCACGTTTAACTGTAGAAGAAATTTAATTTATTTTTAACTTTTCCCAAAAGATCTACAGAAAGACTGACACACTGACTTGAAAGACACC
This sequence comes from Athene cunicularia, assembly GCF_003259725.1. NCBI lineage: Eukaryota > Metazoa > Chordata > Aves > Strigiformes > Strigidae > Athene > Athene cunicularia. Next base: position 7,607,303 of record NW_020799110.1, on the reverse strand, counting down.
ACCTACAGAAGCAGGATGCTGGTGGGCTCCCTGGGATCTCTCAGACACCTGCTGCCCAGATTGTTGGTTGTTTTGCCTGAGAGCTAACAGTCTAACAGAGAGTGCAGTTTGATGTAGGCCATAAGCCAGTTCTTCACTGGAATTTCGCAATGACTAAATGATCCCTAGTCAGCTAACAATTTATTTCCCAGTGACATTCATTGCACACCTCAGTCCTTGTGAGGTCAGCAAATATTTAATGTGACAAAGCAGTTTCAATATGAAATTAAGCAGAGAAAAAGAAGTGATATAATTTTTTATTACTTACCCAAAATGATGGGGGAGTTAACTAAAACAATTAATTTTCCCTGTTAGTTTACCTAAGTGAGGCCAAAACACATTGCCAGTGTTTCTTTTTATACTGTGATCATGGAATGCAAACAGTTCTTACCTGCACACACTCACAGCATGGATTAAGAAATACAAAAATACCTTATTAGTTATCGACTGGATCGCCTACAGATGATTGAAGAGTTCTTGAAAATACTGAGTGTAAAGACCTTTAAGACTGAGATCTTTCCAATAAACCCCACCTTTTTCTTAAATCTATTCAATAAAGTAACAATATCAGAAAATGATAACCATTCTTCTTCCCTTAACAGCAGCAACATGGATCTAACAGAATACTTTTACAAGGATTTTAGTGGTCTGTTATCCTTTTTTCTGGTGCAACATGAAAGATTTTTGAGTTAGATATTGTATGGAACAAACCTTAAAAAAAACAGATGGAGGTTTTGTTAGTCTTACTGAACTTACCACAGGAAACAATAAGATAAAAACTCTGAAGTAGACACAGAAGAATTTGCTCTAATTTATTTGGTATAACTATATCATGGATATGCGTCCATTAACTTTTTTGAGAAACGTTGAAGAATATAATAGTTTAATGAAGAAAGACCATAAATTATAGAGAAAAGTGTTCCCTGACTATCTGCAGTGAGGGAGATAGACTCACTGCAAGGGTTAACTGCATGCCAAAACATAGAGTCAACTAGAAAAAAAATGTAAAAACCAAATGTTTACATCATGCAAAACAGTAAAGAAATTATAAGAGTTATTATTTTAACCTTCAGGGCAGAAGTACAGAAATACAACCAGGGCGAGCATGGCACAGGAACCTCAGCACAGAGAAAAGGCAGTATTTTCCCCATGGAAGAATCAGAGCAACAAAAATTTTGAGTATTCCCACATTTGAATCGGATCATAAGTAGTTTTGGGGCACTACTGTTTGTTACTTTCTTTGGGCTGCTTGCACAGGGCGCTGTGAACTTACATGCCACCTTGCCAGGCAGTGGCCTCGACAATCTGTAGTTCTCCCAGTTTGACCCTGACTTCAGATGGGCACCTGGGGCAGCACTCACGCCCTGCTGCCCTTGCTGGGTGCTCCGCCTTCCATGGCAGGATGCAGTAGGCACCTTTCTGCTGATTTAAATACTTCTCCGTGTTGCACAGGCTATTCTGTGGCATGCAGAAAAGCACTCTTTTCTAGTGAATACAACAGTGGACTAGAGATCTTGGAGGTTTTTTCTGAGTTCTCATGAACGGCTCTGGGCATTGCATTTATGCTTAATTTCCCCATACGTATAATGGGACAATTATACTTACGGCCTATGATAAAGCACTTACACAACCTGAAAGCCAGAACAGATCTTCGTAGCCTTCCAGCTGCTCCAGACATTGCCCTCTGTGCTCTTCCTGTTTCACTTTGACATAAAGCCACACAAGTTTCAAACTTTCAAGTATCATTTAGAGTTTCAACCACTTTTAGTTTTTAAATGGCTTTTCTGTCCTTCATTTAGAGAGAAAAAATCATGTAACATTGAACACGTGTTAGAATTACCAAGAGATAAATGGTCTTTGATTTTCAAATGTGTTTTAATGGGTCAATACTCTCCTTTCTTGCCATATAGAGATCTCTCATTAATTATGTCACTGTAACTGCAGAATTTGACTTATCCATTGAGCACCATGTTTTAGTATTAATAGTTTTTGTTCTTAACAGCAATTGGGAAACACAGCCAGACACTCTTGAATGATATATTCCTATCTTTACAGCATGGCTCTACTAATTCAAAAAAAATGCAGTATGAAAAAGGGTGTTAATAACAATTTATTTACTAAAAAAAATTAATAGATGTGCTTAGTGCTGGGATTATATAAATCTAATATTGACCTGTGAAACTGATTTCCTCTGTGTGTCTAATATGGTAAAAAAAGCTTGAATAGGAGTCATTATGCATCTCTGGACTAAGGTTATTAGCACAGCAATTTGTTCAATTTGGTTTTTTTTTTTTTTTTTTTTTTTTTTTTTAATAAAGTAAATACATAGCTGAGTGACTCCAAATAAGAAAATGCATGAAGTTAAAGGGTAGAGTATGAGTAATTTTTAAGGAAGTGTAATGTCTGCAATTCTAAGCAAACAGGGCTTTGATCTAAAATTCTAGTGTTGTAAAATACTGCAAATTAACCAAGCAAGTGTACGACTTTATATAACGTTTATACCAGAAGCAAAGGGAGCAATAGGGATATTCTGCAATGGACAGAATGGGAATGAACTGGAAATGTAGAAACACATTTGCTAGGGGAATACAGCACCAGTTCACCAGGAAATATGTAGACACTGGCAAGAAGAATACTACAAAGAAAGCCTTTATACTGGAGAAATTAATCAGGAGTTAATAGTAAAGTTTAACTGGACAATATTACAGTAATGTTTTATTCAGCCAAAACTAGCAGAGTTTTATCAGGAATTTCATTCAAGCTGTTTAAAGATATTGGTGTAACACTTCATTTGGATGGGTGAGATATAAAAAAAGCAGTAATGGGTCATTAGAATTGTGTCAAGGCACAGTGTCCTCAAACCCAATTAGGGATCTTCTGCAGGAATTTAAATGACACCAGAATAGAAAATCTATGCATAAGGAATGACAAAGAAACGCAGAGAAACAAACAGGCTAGCTTTGGACAACTAATACGTTTCCTTTGCTTAAAACAGAGCAGACTTCAGGATAAGTTTAGGATCTATACAAAGTATTCAAATCTAAATCTAACAGCTTCAGAAAAAGTCCTTTCTCTTCAAGAGTGAACCCTTCTGGCTAGTTCCTGCTGTGGCAAAATCAGTGTGTTCCCTCCTATCCCACATTCTTAGGAATCACTAAGTGATCATGTTAGCACCGGGAGCCATTGCCCTCATCTTCCTTTAGGGTCATTATGTGTATAGTTAACCATGGTTGGCAGGGCAACAGAATTTAAATGGAATAAAAATGCAGTAATTTTAACATGGGAGAAAACTCCACCTTCCCAATTCAGTTCTGGTTCATTTCCCGTTTCTCTCTTGGACAAACTGGCCCTAGACCCCTTTGCTCAGCCCTGAGGAGCTGCGTCCCTGTCTGTGTTCTCCTCTTCCCCCTGAACTCACACCAATACACTGGAATTTTGCAGTTTAACCACATGACATTTGTTTATTGCTGCCTTGGATGGAAACATTTTCCAGAGTGAATTACTACATCTCAGCCAACATCAGTCTTTTGAAAACACGGAGAGGCTAACATCCGCCACATTAGAAGAAGTTAAATTCTAATACCAGAAAAAAAAAAAAAAAAGTTTGAATGTAAACATGTTTATACAATCAAAGAAACATGATGGTTATTTTGTCAGGTTTGGATATTGTCATGAGTGTTCTGTGTGATTACTTATTAAAGACCTGTTGCAAGTTCACAAAGCAAATGGGTTGAATAAGAGTAGACTCTGCTTGCTTTAGTGGTCACGCTCTATTCTTTTTCATTTCTTCTGGTGGATGGTACTGTACTTATATTATCTGTCTAGGTTGAATTTACCTTTAAAACTTATTAAATTGATTAAAATGTTTATTCATATTGAAAAAATACAGCTAGTGTTCCTTGTGAGAACTGTGATATAAGAAAATACCATTACATGCCTTGAGCTAATATATTTCCATTTTATGTTATTGCCTAAAGCACAATCATAGAGCAAAGAAATGAGAAATTTTAAAGGCTACTGAACACTGGAGATGTGAAATCAGCACTAGGTTATTTAGCACAGGTTTTTAGAATGATATGTGGGGGAAATGCACTGCTCAAGGACTCTCAAGCTCACACTTGTAACACTTGGTGGGCTACTGCGTAATACAACAGCCTGAAATATAAAAAGCCAAAAATAAAGGCCCCCCCCCAGTCCCTTTTGGCAAACAAACTCCCGCCGGCTATCTTAAAGTCTGTTTTTTTTTTTTTTTTTTCTAATGTACCATTGTCTTTTGCTCATATCTATTTCCAGGTTCATTGATATAAAATGCTGATGCCAGCTGTTTTCACAATTATACATTTGCATCTCTGTTTCTTAAAACCAAATAGAATTCCTAAGGGTTCAATGTATTAGCACCCTCCATTTCTATCAGTTTCACTTGTTGATAAAAGTGTTCAATCCCTCTGAGAACTGCAAATAAGTTGATATTTCTACCAAATGGAATCAAGTTCAATTTTGGCACATTGCTTTAGTTTGCTTAATTTTAGAATAAATGTAAAGATGCTTATTTGAATATTGCTGTGCTCTCTGGACACTTAAGTACATAGGCAAGTTTAAATTATTTTGAAGGATCTGCCTTACCTTACCTGAAGCGTGGTATTGTTTCCTCTTAAAATAATTATTCCACAACAATTGTTACCAGTGATGCAACAGAATATGAGGAAGATTTTGTCCTTTTCTATGAGTGAAGGCTTGGTGAACGTCAGAGTGCTAGGACCATGGATACACTGCGGGGAAATTACATACTCTTGCACCTTGTGTTATTTAACAAAACAGTGACCTGTTCTAAAGATGCTGCTCTCAAGGATACTCCAGGAGGGATTATGTCCACTGAAATGAAATTCCAACAGTAACACAGGCAAAAACATTAACTGTAAATCAAGGAGGCTGTTTAGTTCAGCCTGCCAGAAGACTCAGACTAGTCTGAAATTTCATGTCATCTTGCCAGATTTATAATGGTATGACTGGGTACAGAGTCGGACTTGCCATCTTTGATCCAGCAAAACATTTAGGCACATTACTTTCAACTTTAAATTTCCAAGCCTCCCGTTTCAGAGTCAAATTCTTCCCTGATGGTATGAACTCCACAGTGATTCCATTGACTTGTAGAGGAATTTCCTATTTACTTTATAGTCAGTGGAGTGACTGTGGATTTAAACTAGTGTAACTGAGAGTAAAAGTTGGCTTTTTAAGTCTACTTCTATTTTTAAAATCTTCTCTGTCAAGTTTCATGAGGTCAGATGTGAAGATGAATTTGTTGTTTAAGCTTCTTCCTCCTGCAGTCAAAAAGCTTAATCATTTTTTTCTACTGACCTTGTCTTGTCTAAAGATGAGTCAATGAATCAAGTTATGAATGATATATAATGAATAAATGATTTATGCCTGATCAGATCAAATATGATGTATTACTTAAGTCCTTGAGTATTATTGCATACAAAGATTTATCCAAAGTGTCATACAATTGGTCAGGGAGAGAATTCTTAAGTCTTTGTATGTCCTCTTGGAAAAAAAAAAAAGAAGTATATAACTGCTCTCTGACTAGAGAAATTTATCCTGACAAAAATCTCTGTCTTTTGTCAAAGGCTTAAGAAGGACAGTCCAGCAGTTACATTTCTCTGCTGGAATGCAGGAGGTCCCAGGTATGCCTGCCTTATTAATTCTTTGCAAACTCCTTTCACCTTAGTTCCACTATCTATAAAAGAGGAAAATAGAAAACCTTTTAGGTCATAAGGGTGTTGGGACACTGACCAGCTTAGAGACCCTGAGATGCTCATACAACATAGCAATTTATGTAAGATTTACAAGACTTTTTTTTTTTTTTTTTCCCATAATAAACTTATTTGCTGGTTCAGTATAACTTTCTTAGTTTTCATCATATGGAATACTTATTATCGAGTCCTAACAGTATCGGAATGCAAACACCCTCTCTGACAGACATTTTTCAAAAAGAATTGCATTGCAGCAGTAACCAACGCTGCCTCTTACGAGATATGATTAAATTAATACCAACCTTGTGAAGTAATTCCTCAGGTGGGCTACATTAGAGATCCCTGAAGTGTACTGGCTGAGGCCTGGCCATACCTCTGAATGATCTCCGGAAGGACAACTGGTGCAGAAAAGTTCTTAAATGAACCTACTTAAATATTCTAAAAAAAAAATATTAAGAGTTCTATCAGCCCTTTCAATTTCATGCTGTTCCCATCATTCTTCTGTAAATCTGATGGATTGTGGTTTCTCTCTCCCAATGGACTTAACCCTCCTTCCCATTTACAGTTAATGATGCCAAACTTGCCATACTGTGAAGGATCTTCAAACCACCAACTGGGTCACACCTTGTTATGTAATCTGTTTTATGTCTACTTAATGAGTTCCTATCAGGGTTGAGCATTCATTTTCAATTATCCTAGATTTGTAAAATTATGGGCATCAACACATGTAATCTGAAGCAAATGAATTTTTCTGAAAGTTTGTTTTCTCAGAAATATTAATAGATGACAGAAAAGTTGGGTAAATATAATTATCCTGACACAAATGAGTTCCTCTGATCCTGAAAAGGCAGTATTACCAGCAGGAGTTAAATGAACAGCTGCTTATTGCATAAGGATGGTGAAGGCCTCATGGAAACAACAGCAAAAACCATGAGAAGACCAATCATCTGTCAAATATTTTGCACTGTATTGTGACCAAACTAAGTATCTGCAATCAGTTTACAAAGCTGCGTCAAACTGCACAGCCTAGAGTCAATTCCTTGGATGGCCAGCAAAGCAACCGAGGCAGAATTCTGTCAATCTAAAAATGCAGTTAGGAGGTGCAGAGCTGGTTGAAAAAAACCCCACAATGCCACAACCAGTCACTACAAATTTTTCTCTATATATCTAATGATGAAGCACCAGTGAAGTATGCCATGGAACATCAAGTTAAATTCTTCACAGATTAATAAAAATGTTACATGCCGTGAATTTATGTATTGGATTTTCATACTGTAAAAAGAATTATTTAAAAAGCTGCCTTTTTATTTCAACTGCTACTTTCCCTGCTATTTTATAATAGTGGATGATAATGAAGTTGTCATTTTACATATAGGATAATAAATTGCCTTGCTATGAATACAAGGTTATTACTCACAGGGCCCTGATTATGTTGTGCTAGGAGAGCATGACAAGTGCTCTAAGAATGGTACAGTCCTGAAACTGTACTCAGTCAGTGTTCATTATAGAGTCATCCTCCTAGAATTTGAAAATGTGAACTTCACGCATGGGGGTACGATCTAATTTTTCATGCTCACTGTATAAGTAACACCTGCATATCAAGGTCTCCGTGCTGGTTTTGGCTGGGACAGAGTTAATTTTCTTCACAGTACCTAATATGGGGCTGGTTTGGATTTGTGCTGGAAACAGTGTTGATAATACAGAGATGTTTTCGTTAGTGCTGAGCAGCGCTTACACAGTCAGGGCCTTTTCTGCTCCTCACCCCACGCCACCAGCGAGGGGCTGGGGGTGCACAAGCAGCCGGGAGGGGGCACGGCTGGGACAGCTGAGCCCAACGGACCAAAGGGACGTCCCAGACCGTGTGGCGTCATGCTCAGCGTACAAAGCTGGGGGAAGGAGGAGGAAGGGAGGGATGTTCAGGGTGATGGCGTTTGCCTTCCCAAGTGACGATTAACACATGATGGAGCCTGGCTTTCCTGGAGATGGCTGAGCACCTGCCTGCTGATGGGAAGCAGTGAATGAATTCCTTCTGTTGCTTTGCTTGAGTGTGCAGCTTTTTCTTTACCTATTAAATTGTCTTTACCTCAACCCACGGGTTTTCTCACTTTGACCCTTCCGATTCTCTCCCCCATCCCACCAGGGGAGAGTGAGCAAAAGGCTGTGTGGTGCTTAGTTGCTGGCTGGGGTTAAACTATGACAGTCTCCCACAGTAGTTCTGCATCTTCATTTTAGCTAACACACTGATCTTTCACTTTAGGAAATGCAGTGACACATGACATATGTGGAAACTTACTCAGCTAATTTGGCCATCTTTCATATACAGTTCCGCGCTGACAAACACCTGCCTGTCACCCAGGCTAGAGACAAATCCATCTTTATGAATTCTTACACTGAGCTCTATTATTATTCAGAGGAAAAACAGAAATACAGTTAGACATGTCAACCTGTTTGTGGTAGATGCAGACGGCAATCTTTTTTCCTTGTTTCTCTGGATGCTGTATTCCAGTTTGGAATGTAACAGTTCCTTTTTGAGAGGTATTAGACATTTCAATGTCTGACTAGTCATATGGCAATACACCTTCTCTCACATTACAACTTACACATATCTATGTAACTTGGACTTAAACCAGTTTTTAACCTTAAGCTTTTCCCTGTGTGTTCTGCAAGAACCTCCACAGGTTTATACAATCAAAGCGAAGGCATTTCTCAGCCATTTTTCCTCTTCAATATTGACACAATATTTACCCATTCTGTTCCATTTTAGATACTAGTTCTTTTAACTTTCATTCTAAATTGCATGACCACCACCATGTGAACATTTCTACTTTTTTAAGTTTTATATTTTATATTTCTCTATTTTCAGATTGTATAGTACATCTCTGCCCCATTATTTGCCATTCTTCCTGTAAAAGATAGTGACACAGTTCTGACAGGGCACACTGCTCATCATCTTCCCCTCTAATCCCAGATAAGGGATACAGAAGGATACTCTATGAAACTGGCTTGTATTAAACCATCTTATTTTTAAGGGATGGCGGGTAACTTTGTTTAAGGTCCAATTTTAATTCTTGCTATAAACCCAACAACCCATGCTAAAAAGTAGTAAATATTGGCATGGTATATGAGCTCTCTTTTGTTTAGGAAAAGTAAACCTTAATCCAATGGGATAATTAATCTCTGGCACAGCACTGACAACAGCTCAAATATACCAAAGATGAATTGGAGGCATTGGCTAGAAAATTTACTAGATTTCTCTTGAAATTAGATAGTTAGGCAATGTCCAGGAAATACTTCAATTTGTTTGAGGCTGAGCTACGAACAGCAGATCAGATCTTCATTTGTTGTAAGATGACAGCCTCAAAGGAGTGATCTTGGTTTACAACACTTGAGACACAGCCCAGAGCCTCCGCAGCTGAGAGGAGGACCATAAACAGAAAGAGATCTAAGTTTGTTAGAAATAAGGTCACTGTACTGAAAGAAATCTTTGCTTTAGTGCCTTTGTGTATTTGCCTCAACAAAGGTTTTAAGGCTTTTCAAAGTCAGATATTTAGACACAGCTTATCCAGTCCTAGGATCACCCATTCTACTTCTTGCCTGTTAAGAGAGAAAATGGTGATCAACTTGTTGCTAAATATCTCAAAATCATACTAAGTATATCAAAATTGATGCTGCTCATAGTCACTTATATATTCTCTTCTGATGGAATGTAGAATCTAACTCACAAAGACCTGAGCTTCTCTTTCAAAGACAGGATTTGCTACTGGTTCAAGTGTCTTACCTATTTTATACCTTGCCTTTTCCAAAATCAAAAGATCAGTGTGGGTCTGAACTGCTTTTACTGGCCTGCAGTGCATTCAGAACAGATTCAGAGCTGCTTAAATGGGCATCAGAGTTCTCTGTGCAAAAGCCAGCTCTCCACTGCAGGCTTCCTGGTACCCAGCACAACAGAACTGTCTTACCAGCACCCGCCTTTCCCTGTGCCCACTTCTGGCACTCTTTTAAAACACTGTTGGCCCCATCAGGCAGCTACCACTGGACAGAATCCATTTCTACTCCCTTCCTATTCATCCGCCTAGTGTATATAAACACTTCACTGTGACAGTGTCAAATTATGCATTACTTCAAGCTGCATGGTTACCATACCTGCACTTCATATAAAAAGCAAATGCCTTCAATAATTACATGATTCTATAGACTCCACTCCCACGTGAATCTCAATTCCATGACTTGATGAGAAATACAGGGGCAAGGGATGCCTCGGCAATCTCAAGGTTAAAGAAAACAGTGGAGAGGATTTGTTAAATTCCCAATCTCTTGTCCAAATCTGGTCTATACCAAGCCTGACTACTTGGAATGCTTATATGTTTGTGGTTTTTTTTTTTTTTTTAATTTTTGTGCTCAGATACTCAGTGAAAGAGGATAATGGTCCAATCTCCTAAACAGAGACACACAAGATTTTTGATACCCAGGCAAATAACATTTAGCTTCAATGCTTCAATGACATTTTTTAGTAACACTGACTTCCACAGATCTATCAGCAGGAATTGCAAATCAAATACGTGTATAAAATTGTTGACATACAGTTGGCTTTTATTTTCATGGCACAAGTTTACATGGCTTAAAGGAAACATATTCTGAAGGAGTATGTTTCACAACTTAGTCTTTAACATTACATGAGATATCCTAGTCCGAGCTGCACTTTGTATGGAGCTAACGTATCAAACTAGGTTAACGATCTAGCCATGACTAAAAATATTAACAAGGTATCACTTTTATTCTTCCTTTTAATACGGTGAACAGGAAATCAGTTTCAAAAAAAACCCCTACACAAAACGGAAATAAAATTTGGAAATACAAATTCATTTACAATGAAACTATTTCATTACACCTCTCAAGTGCTTCATAGTACAGAAAAGCCTCCAAGTTCTCATATACTATAAGCAAAACATGGAATTCCTATTTTCATGTGATAGCAACTACCTTATAATTTCAGGACCTCTGAACTACAGAAAAAAGCCTGATCATCTGAATTTCATATAATCTGAATATTACACTTCATCAAGATTTTCAGAAGTGACTGGTCTCTTTCTTCAGATACCATTAGGTTGTTCAGTAGCTTTTTTTTTTAGAGTCTCATCCTGAATACTTAAGAGTTTGATCCAAAGTCTCTATCTACTTTTCAAACTCTTGATTCTCAGAAACATACAGGGGCAATTTCTTCCTACTGAAAGACCAATTACATGAACATCTTGGCTTTCTATACACTAGCACCTAAAGAAGTGGATAATTCAACATTTACCTGTCAGTAAATTATCACGTCCCAGTTTCTGAGGCTCTGCCTAGCTATTTTTTCTATTCCTTGATTTTTTCCTTCTTCCCATTATGTTTTAACGCTCTGGGATCCATGTTACTGAATCAGCAGCTTGAGAGGCATATGTTACAGTCCACTGGCAGAACCAATTATAAAAGAAAACAAAACCAACAAAAAAGCAAATGAATATAATTCCAAACCATTCAGTGCAATGTACATTACACACATCTTCATATTCCAGTTTAATTTCTAGCAAAAATGTAACTATGGAAAAAACGTTGTCTAATTCACAACCACATTCACAAAATGTCTATTACTGAATTCCAGTCCACGGTGCCTTCTGTACAACCACTGTCATGGACTGCAAAAATCATACTCATAGTACAAACAAGTAAAATGTGCTTCTTAATCAAAGTATGTAGAATCTACTTACATTAATGGCCAATGTTGCTTTTTTATTACACTATGTTATAAAAGTACAAATTGATACAAAGTAAACTTAATTTTGCAAATAAGCTATTTTATTCAGACTCAACATTCTATAATGTGTTATAAAAATCAACCTTTCATTGCACATTTCCACATAACATGATATTTATTGGTTTCCAGGAATCACTGCATCATGTTTATATTACTGTATGGTCAAAAAAACTAGTTACTTAATATTCTGAATTGACTAGCTATCAGTTGCAGCAACTTGATACAACTACATGAAAATTTAGGAGCAGATGGAATGAAGGAGTCATCATTCAGGCGTCTCACATTCTATGTCAAAGCTTGACAAAGATAACACAACTTGACAGCTGCTCTTTTGCATACAAAAGGAGAAATACTTGCATATTTCATCCAATTAGGTGAACTGTAAGGTGTTACATGGCATAAAAAAAATAGTTTGTATTGAGACTAACATGATCGCTGATAATGGCATTTGAGCATTAATCCTCAAAGGTACAGCAATGAGGACACACAATACATTACCATGCAGGTAGGTATGAAAGCAATGCTAAAATCTGGCCTTATACAGAAGAATATTATTTTCCAGACCTGTACTAAAGCCCCCCAAAGTATCTGTTTCAAGTATCTTAACTTGTGCTTTTTCTTACTGTATGCAAACAGTTAAGATACTTGAATGTGAAGTGTTCCCTGAATTCATTGTACTTCCCCTGGATATGGAATCACACTCATTTTCCATTTGTCTCAAAATACCAAAACATAATATATGTGCTAAGAGTATGTTTCACATTAACCTCCATAATAAGAACAGGTTGAAGGAGCTGGGGTTGTTCAGCCTGGAGAAGAACAGGCTCAAGGGAGACCTCAGAGCGGCCTCCCAGGGCTGAAAGGGGCTGCAGGAAAGCTGGGGAGGGACTCTGGATCAGGGGGTGTAGGGATAGGATGAGGAGTAATGGTTTTAAACTGACAGAGGGGAGATTTAGATTAGACTTAAGGAAGAAATTCTTCCCTGTGAGGGTGCTGAGGCCCTGGCACAAGCTGCCCAGAGAAGCTGTGGCTGCCCCCTCCCTGGAAGGGTTCAAGGCCAGGTTGGACGGGGCTTTGGGCAACCTGGGCTAGTGGAAGGTGGCCCTGCCCATGGCAGGGGGTTGGGACTGGATGGGCTTTGAGGTCCCTTCCAACCCAAACCATTCTGTGATGCTATGAACTTTCATAAACTGCAAATGAAAAACACAGAGAATTTGTATTCCTCTTATCTACTTTAAGCACGAAATATTAAGCATCTCCTTATTTCTCCTCTAGTGGACTCACAGACTACAAGATGTTTCCGCTGTTGAGGACAGGAAATGAGACTGCATGAAAAAAACCAGCATCCAGTACTTTTTCAGAATCTGCAGTATACAGACAATACACCAAAAGCTTGGGAAGCACTTACCAAGTATTATATTTAACGTATTAGAGATAGGGGGCAACGGCAGTTTCTGTAGAAAGCAAACACATCGGTGAGACCTCTCCATCTCACCATGGTGTCATTCAGACCAGTATCAGGACTGTGCTACATAAAAGCTGAGTGGGGTACAAGAGACATTAATTACGGACTGTGGAAATACACTGACAGCTCAGACAACCCCCTAACACACCATCTTACTACAAAGCACTTGTAAGCAGGTGCTAAGAGAACTTGGTTTTCCATTGCTATATCACCAGTATGCTCAGGAGAGAACAGTTTTAAACGAGGAAAAATAAGCAGATCTCTATGATGCTATTAAAAATATTTCTGTTCTCTTAAATTACTGCCTCAAAGCATCACATTGCATACCTATACCACTGCATAGTAAAAGCAGTCACTCAAGCATATAATATTATATACATTAACTGGTCAGTAAAGGACCTTCTTCCACAGACCATGCTTTGAAATACCACTTTTAATTCTATCAAATAATCCAGGAATGATCAGAGAAGAAGACATTACACTGTCTTAACACATGAAAAGCTTTCCATAAACACTAAAGGCAGCACACATTTAAAAGAAAAATAGAGCAAGACTTCATTTTCAAAGGCTTGTTGGAAAATAAATCAGAGAAAAAGTGGCTTAAACAAAACTCTAATCTTTTTAACCAAATGGATTAGGCAGACGAGTAAGCATGTACTACATTTACACAGAAAAAAAAAGTTGTTCCATGCCTATATTCTGATTACATTTCTTAAATTAAGCCCTTGTATTAATTCCAATCTGTGTAGCTCATAAGAGAATGTGTGCATTAATCTGTGCCAACATTTCTAATAACTATTAAGTTAATACTAGATTATAATACATCAGTTACACATGTATATTTATATTCCAACCTGTGGGTTTACTTAACATTGACCAAGAGACTCCTGTCCATTTTTTGAAAAATATACTCTTGCTTATAATAATCTATGTTGAGAGATTAAAGAGAATAGACTAGACACAAATAAACAATATTCCGATACCAAATCTTTTGGGACATTCCATAAATAGTGGACAAATTCTGATGACCTCACTCATGTGGAATAGTACCTTGATAAGCAGTGATGATAAAGTCAACCCTGCTCAAAAAAACCAGAGCAAGTCAGTAAGCCTGAGGGGGGACATAATCTTTCAGCAAATCTAAATCTGCAGCTGTACGTATTACCCAGTTACGACAAGTGTGTATGAGCAATAATAGAAATAACCAGTGGCAAAGGAATTAAAATTAGGAAAAAATATGGTAGGCTTGATAGCACCATAGATTTAGTAAACATATAGTCCAATTTAGATATTCATAAATCCTTTGCTTCCTATATGAGCATTCATTAGTCTTAGGCACTTCCTAGGTTCAAGTGTGCATGTTCAAGTACAGGTTTGTGAATATGGCTTGAGTCCTCATAATCCTTAATCATTTAAAACACTGCAATACAGTATATTTACACACATAACTCATATATAGCCATCATGTAATGAAAGGTACTGGGTGGCATGCACAAGGTCAGAAAAAATTACATGCTTACATACTGCTTATTTTATTTTGTAGGCAGGTAGTAGGTAGTATGAATGCTAAGTTTGTCTACCATTTCTTACTCATCCAACTTCAAAAAGTTTATTTCAAAACTTTCAAGATTGTCACCTGTCTATACTGATATTTTTGAGCAAATTTCCTGTCCAGACATCAGAGAGAAAGAAGACAGGAAAAAATACTTTGCAGGCCCAAAGAAAATCTGCTTCCATTAAATCAAATTAAAATCTAAAATCTCTTTTCACCTACTCAGAAGAAACTACTTTGAATTTAAGAGATGATGCCTCCTTATGTTTTATCTATCTGGATTCAAGCAGGACTCTTCCACATCACTTTCAGCTCTTTATTATGGTCACCTGTACCAGAAGTAAGAATCTAAATTTAAGGGAGGTGAGTTGAAAACCAGGTGGGGAACATTAGGTGTGACTGAAATCAGAGGGAGAAAAGGGCAGGATTAATTTGGTGGTTGGTAAATTAAAGGGAAGACAAAGAAGTTGGTAGGTTAATGGGATGACTAAGAAGTGATAAGGAACTAGAATGGAGACAGAAAACTAGTGGGAATGATTGAGAAAAAGGTGGTGAGCAATGGGAAAAGCCATCACATGACATGAGGATGGGAGAGAAGCTGAATGCAGGGAAGGCAGGGGGTTGGAGAAGATGGTGGCAGAGGGTGAAAAGACAGTCTGATGGTTAAAGTCACCAAAAACTATCTGGGGTGATGAAATTCTATCCCTGCATTGGTAGGCAAGTAATTTTTAACATTAATATAACCTTTAATAGACAGTACCTAATTAAGTATTCTATATTTCTGAGACTTGCCATACCTGAGTCTCTATACAAAGTTTTGTAGACTAAGAGCTCCAACAGAAGACACCTTACTATATTTCAAACCTTTATAATGCTGTATGAGGCTAACTATTTTTAAAATTCAGGTCCCAGGCATCTTAGAATGAGACTTATTTTCCACCACTCACCTTTCTG
Source organism: Athene cunicularia (assembly GCF_003259725.1). Lineage (NCBI taxonomy): Eukaryota > Metazoa > Chordata > Aves > Strigiformes > Strigidae > Athene > Athene cunicularia. The sequence goes on along the minus strand of NW_020799110.1, from coordinate 7,591,752 downwards.
AGACTGGAGAATACTGCTAAAATGCTATAGAGCACTAAAGGGAAAGAATATCTTCCACACTCTGCTTGTTTCCTGAGACAGCATCCATAATGAATGTCAGAGGTACCAATTTCTGAGTAACACAGGTAACAGCTTGCAACACAAGTCTTTTGAGGAAACTTAACTGCTCCCTTGAGAATACAGGCCCAGACATAACTATGTTTACAGTATGCAATAGCTTTTAAAGCCAGAATGACCCATACAATTATCTTGCCTGACTTTCTGCAGAACACAAGCGATAGAATTGCACTAAGCTCCCAGAGTTTGGTTAAAAAAGATACATTCATAGCACATAGCTATGCATATGCTGATGGGTATTTTTCCTCCATTTTCTAATGCATCTTTTGCTCTTAATCACTCTCCTTAAGGTATATAGAAATCCTGTGACTGGGAATCAGGGATTATATAAAACACCATCAAAGACATTAGTGTCTACAACTTAAAAATAAACCCCATAACGTGGACAAATCTCCTTATACAAACTTTCCAACATTTTAACTGTGAAATCCTAGAGACCTTGGCCAAGAGTTTTCACTGAATGAAATGATGGTTATCTTTTGAATGTTTGCAATTAAATCAATTAAAATAATTTAACAACTAAGAAATACAGGGAGAGATTTGGAGAAACTTTATCAATGGAAGAAAGAAACATTTCTCAGTGAGAGTGACTAAACACTGGCATAGGTCTCCCAGAGAGGTTGTGGAATCTCCACCCTTGGCAGACAGAAGTAATCTGAACATAGTTCCTCCTGGGCCACTGGCTCTAGGTGACCTGCGTGAGCAGGGAGGTTGGACCCAATGACCTCCAGAGGTCCATTCTGTGATACCTGAGAGATTTAACCTTTCCTCACATCCTGCTGCAAGAACTGAGGTCAGCTGAAGTGACTTCTCTTACTCCTCTAGACTGAAATACTTTCCTAAAAGGCAAGTGAAGCAGTGCAAAGTCTTTGCTAATTTTCTCATGCAGTTATTATTTACATCCATGTTTATGTAGATGTATTGTATCACTGCAAGTAAATTAGTGTTTGGACAGTGTTTTGAAGGTACAAGGTATCTGTGTGTTTGCGTATTAACACAGATACTGTTTTTCTCGGAGGAGAAAAGCAATTCACTGCCTGTTTTAAGGTTAGCACTCAAAATCCAGCTCCCATGTACTTATTATTCATCTGAGTTGATTGCACTTTAGCTTCTTTATGGACTCTTTAAAATACGCACTAATAAAATCTTATTAGCTTTTTATTATCAACTGTCTCAACATACAAATATTGCAAGCTGCAGGGATTTTCTGGTAACTGTGAGCATGACTCCAGATTACTTAGCAACCAATGCATTTGTTATACTGTCTCTGGCAGCTGAAGTTTCTGAAAAGGTAACAAATTTTTAGTATCATTCAGGCAATTTGCAAACACACTTCTGCCTTGAAGGGCGCTCCGTTTATTTCAACACAATATAGGAATGAATTCAATCTGGGTAAGCTACTATGATTTACTAACCCCTTCCTTTAGCTGATGTTCCATAGCTGGTTGGGCAAAACTCTATGTTAGAAACACACCAGGTATTTAGGACCTTAACTTGCTATAAATTCTTTGAAGTCAATAGGTAGGATTTAAAAATCAATGGAAGGATATGGTTCAAAAGTGCCTTTTCCAAAGCTATAATAGTACAAGTATTATCACTGAGCACTCACTTATACGTAAGAGCTGAACATTTGAAATAAAAGCCTAGAGATCTAGAAGTGCGAGATGATATTGAAATCAATGCATTTAAGTCCTTAAATAGCTCATCTGATTCATCTCACCAACAAGAATATATGATTGTCTTTAGAATAGACAGGCATTTATAGTAGCAGCGCTTTTTGTGGTGGAGTACTTTGAAGTCTGCTATCTTAGAAGTGGTTACAGAAGGACATTAGCGAGAAATAAATGTTTTAGTGAGGAATTACATGGTTGAGAAATCAAACGAGGCATACTCTTCTCCACAGATTTCACCGATTTTGCACACGCACATTTTTGTCACATTGGAGGTGGTTTTGGTGGTAAATACGTACTAAGACTGAGGAAGGAGTTATTAAATTCACCTGGCAGAGTTAAAGGAAGTGTTGATCTCTTTTTTCAGTCTCTTAATGGCACCTGACCCTATATCATTTAATACCATAGACGTTGGCTCCACAGTGAGTCTGCATTCTAAAGAAAACATGTTACTAAACAAACATTAGAAGAGTGGTCCCCATGAGAAAATACAATTCAAATGTAGTGTGCATAGTACATCCCCAGATGCTATCACAAAAGAAACATACAATTCAAAAGTGGCTATTCCAACCATTTAAGTATTACAATAATAAAATATGGAAAGAAGGGGATGAATAAATATTATAGTATGAGAAAAAATGTTCCTCTTCAGAAGGCAAATTCTTTCTGCAGTAAACAGAATTGGTACCAGCATTATCAAAAGAATAACCACATACTCTTGCTTATCAGCTGCCAAGTAAAGATAGAAGATATTAATGTCTAAGTTCATGCAGTCCACGCTGACTGATGTTGAACATATTCCCACTTCTGCTGTTGTTGTACAACTGCATAGCCCTGCCTCTGGTCAGACCCAGGATGCTTTTGCCCATGTTATGATAATAACTTGCAAAGAAATGTAGCAGCAGCATAGCTGTATGTACCTAGTCCAGGGTCACTGCTAATAGAGGCCCGTTTGCCAAGGACTTTTGGAAACAGAAACTCAGATCTGCAAACAATTCTCATTTCTTGCTATGTGAACACATACTTTGAAAAGTCTTTCACTAAATTTGGCACATTGAAATTATCCAAGGGCATTTTTTTACATTAATACAGATACTTTCTCCATTTTTATTGCAACCTGAAATGTTTCTGTAATGTTTCCATGGCAAACTGGGTAACAATACATTTAACATTTCATCAGATACATTATATTTCAATTCTAAGTATCTATATAAAATTAAATTTTTAAGATCTAACTTCAGAATCATCTGAGATTGTAAGCCTAAACCCAATAGGGCTTAACAATCTCAACTGTTTATATTATTAAGACCTGCAATTCTCAAGTGTGTATGTTATCCCCTTAAAGGTTAGGACACTGAACCTCCTCATCCTTTCATTCACAGATTACTTCAGGCCAGCAAGGTAAAGGTGTGATTACAGCCTTTGTACAGGGCTTCCACCAACGCAAAACTCAAGTTTTATGCCTGCAATATGCTTCATCAGCTTCTGCCTTCAGAGGTGAATTCCTGGTTCTAGGGAATTAATTTATATTTTCCCCTGTGCCTTTTTGACAACAATCCAGGTCCTACATGACAGGCACTACTGAAAGAACAATCTGGCCTGGAATAGTGGGTGGTGTGGCCAAGTGGTGGAATTCCAAAAATATTCCCAGAACTTTGAGGTCTTGTTTTCATTTACTGCTCTCTGGACATTTGGGGAGTCCTTGAAGTGGGCTGTTTTGGTAATGTATAAGCTTATAAGTCCCGTAGCCTTATAAGACTAGGAAGTTCTTTAACATAAAGATTCCAAGTGTAACTACTGATTAAAACCTTTCAAATCATTTGAAATCATCACAAAAATTTTATCTCCAAGAATTACTAGAGAAAATAATTATTTTTCATACAGAAATGGGGTAAATAAAGTTCATCTGTATTCTCAGAATTGAGGTATTTATTGTTCCACAGGAGAAAAGATGTTGGATTGCACTGGTAAGGGTGTTTTGTGCATTCCCTGATAAACTCCAGTGCTGGATACCCAAGGAATGCCACATCCTTCAACTATTTACTCTAAAAAGAGTAAGGAAGAAGTTGAGTTTGTTGAAGAAGAAACACAAGAGTATACTGAAGTCACATTTTTCTGAACAGAGTAGGCATGGAAAGCTCACCTGGGTATACATCTGGGGTGTCTCAGAACCAGATCTTCAGCATATTGCAGGACATGCTCAGTACTTTGCAAGATTGAGCTCTTAGTCATAAAAATATATTTTACATATAAAAATACAGCAGATGTCCTTCCAAAAATCCTATCTTAAGTGTTATTCCCTCTCATTACATTTTATACATTCAGAAACAGACATTTGAGATATACTGTGAACAGTGCAAAAGACTGTTTTATATTCATAAAAACACGCACTGCGGTACCTTTAAGCGCCAACTGAAAGAAAACTTGAGAAAGGTTTCATCCTCAGAGAAATTCTGGTCCAAGTCGAACTTTTGTGTAGCAAGTTGTAAACAAACGTCTTAGAATGCAGAGAAATCCTCTCATTTCTTTCCAGCTAAGGTAGTCTCAAACACATCTAGTCCTGCTTTGAAGTAAACCTGAGCTGAATTGATGCTGTTCAGCACCTCTGACAAGGCTGCTTGAATGGTCTCATTTGACTGATGTAGTTTGCAGTGCTCCAGTGCCTCTAGCAGTACTGAAAACTGTCTTGTCCTTTCATCTAGTCTGTAAAGAATATTTCTAAAAGAGAACAATGGAGAATGGTAAACTTTTTACTCAAAACAATTCATCAGAAATCATCAAGAAACCCTGCAAGTATCAGCCACACTTTTTACAGATGATTCACACATATTATGCACAGTAAAGCTGACCCATGGCAAACTGAAAGACAACTGCGTATTTATTATGCCTTTGCAAACTGCATCTGTTCATTGATCTAGGTGTACATACATCGAAACATTCACTAAATCCTCCAAAGAAATCTCACATTCCTCTTTGACCGTTCAAGATTTTATTCAAAATCATGAGCCTAGACCAATTACACCCCTCACAAACTATTTTGTGTCTCAGATGGATTCCATTTATTCCCCTGTAAAAAAGAATTTGATTATTAATGAGGACTCTAGGCACAGATTTTTTTTTTTCCTCTTATCTGCTCATGTTATTTATTTCACACTTCAGAGGTGAAATTCCAGCTGCATTGAAGTCAATGGTAAAACTCTCATTGCTTTCAGCAAAGCCTTTATTCCATCAATAATCCTTTGTGGCATCAGAACAAGAACAACCCATCTTTAATGTCACATACTTGAGGAAGGAAATAAATGGAACCTAAACCCTTATGAAACAAAATCTGTGTTTTCCTATAGTATCTGCAAGACTTTTTAATGGCTTGTTTAAAACCACATGCAAAGGTAATGTCTAATCTCTTGGAAATGTTATCTGTATGAGGTGTTGAAGGCTCAGAATTCAAATCTAGTCAGTGATTTCAATGAGACTCTTTGAAGCAGGCTATAAATGTTATCTAAAACCATTATCCTAATTAGAAGAGCATGTTAATACCAGAAATCTCCACCCAGGAGCTCCTTTGATTGTAAACAAAAGTGAGTGAAATTTGAAACAGGAAAGCTGTACGTGATTTGGTATAGTACCTTATCCTTAAATAAAAGGAAGGTGTTCAGGGCAGGGGAGAAGTTGTTACACAGAATGAAACCAGCAAGAAAGCAGGACACCTTAGATACTCCATTAGTAACCTAACTGCATGACAGAACAGGCCCAATGGCAAATCGAAATTAGTAATAAAGCTGCCCAGTACCTACATGACAGATGACCACAAACGTCTATCTTGTTATTATATGAATCATTTGATTGCCAGTCTACAAGGGAGAATGGGAACGAAATAGCCCAATAAATGACACCACTGAACATCCACAATCTTCTGCCACGTCTTCCAGTTTGAAGAAATGCTTTGAATGAGGGGCAGTGTTTTTTCAAAGATGCGAAATAACTGCTATCCCCACAACACAGTTGTTCAGTCTTTAAATTTTTATCTTCCTGTATTGGGTATACACCCAAACCCAGCAATGTGCAATAGGAATGGTAAGCTTTTCATCCCGACAGCAATACATCCAGCCATTGCAAGTGTTCTGCAATGCAATACATAGTAGTTTTGAACAGAGGAGGGAAATGGTTTGAATCCAACACTGCAGTAGAAGGGTAGCTTACATAGTTTAAACAGTAGGTCATCACTGACCTAGATTATTTAGACTGAAACAGGTTAGAAGCACTTGCAGGAACAGCTCAGTGAGGACAGAAACCTCCATCAAGAGGACAGTAACAAGCAGCTGTGGCAGTAACTTCTTCAGCCTGCACTGTGGCAGCCAGAGGACAACTGCCCGCTTCCTCAGTTCTGAGCTGACGCTACCGTTCCCTGAGACTGTGATGCAGCTTACTCTCAAAGGTGACTAAAACTTTATTATGGACTGTCCCTAAAGTGTCTCTCTGATATAGTAAATGAAAACTGTGTATGTTGAGAACCAGATAAATTCTTGGTTGGTTAGTTTTTAACGATAGGCTGTGCTATGGGAAATACTGTAGTTTTCAAAGCAGGGATTGATTTTGCTCCCACTGAAATCAATTCAGGGACTCCTGCTGAGATCAGTGCGAGTAGAACCAGGCTTCTGAAGAACTCTCCTCTACAGTTCCCATAGTTCACAGGGAGACAGAATCCTGTTCACAACCCCTCAAAGCCCTTGGAACAGCAGGGGCAATGCTAGAGATAATCACATTACTTTCTACTCTCAGGAGGCATGTCCTGTCTGGTTGCTGGTGGCTGGGAGTTTGACAGCTAGAATTCTGCTCCAAATGCCTCCAACACTGGCGTCTTGATCTCTATCAGGATATTGCTATTCCTTTATTGGGGCTAACATCAACTAATAAAAATGTTCTAAGACAATAACAATCAGCACAGCAATGCTAACAGACTGCTAGAAATCATACTCTAAAGAGAGGATGACCTGAAGGCTTTTTGGGGACTGCTCAGAAAATGTGGTGAATAGGAACAGATCTCCTATCCTATCTTCAAACATGCTCTAAACAAGGCACACAGTCTAAAAAGATGGTTTACCTTGATGTTAATAGAGTTTAACTCTACTGCTGTGATTTTGGAATCACAGGTGGTTCCACAGTAAATCCACAGTCAGGTGATCCACTGCAAAAGACTGTTAATTCCCACTGTAGAAACAAGCATCTACTGAGAAGTGCTTAGTTGTTTGATGAATGAGACACAAACAGTCTGTTGTCATAATTTAAGAGAATATCTTAACTTTTCCAATAGTAATATGACTTCAGCATAGCTGATTGCATAGTATGACAGAATCGATTTTTTAGTTTTATGTATGCAAATAATAGTAAATAACATTATACGGCACCTGTTTTTTCAGTTTTTCTGCTAGAAATTCTCACCAGGATCTTGTATTTTCCAATTACTTATCTTTGCTTGGCAAGCCATGCCACCCCTTTGTTGCATAAAATGATTTCTCTCTTTATGCATGTTCATGAGAGTCAATTTATACAATTTTACTTATCTCTGTCCAAGCTTCATCAAATGAAAAAAAAAAATGGTCAGTCCAGTTTATTACTTCCAAGCCTTTACAAATCAGAAAAGTGTTTTCATTAAAGATTACGCATGGACTGAAAATTAAAACTCAGCCATTTCATTGGCCCACGATATCACTATTTGACCACAACATGCATAATGATACCAAGAGACTTTAATTTACACTGTGAAATTCAATTACTTAAACATTCCTTAATAGAAATTGGTTTTGTAGCCTACGCCTCTAAAACAACAATTCCAGCCTCTGGCCTAATTGCTTAAGTATAAACCTTCATCTTTAACTATTTTGATCATATAAATATAATTCACACAGTCAGCCTGACCCACACAAAACAAAAAGAGACTCCTAAACAGAAAAGTGTGATACATTATTGATGACACTAATGAAATCGCTACACACATCATTCATCTTAATGGGCTTGTTTCAATGACACATCACAGTGACCTGAAAAGTGTAACACTGAAGTGGGAAACCTAATTAATAACTTCAGGCAGTACCACTGAGAGAGAAAATGGCTTCAAACAAAAGGGTCAGCCTTAGCAAACTAAAGCAAAGAAAGTATAAAAATGAATTCTAAAAGAACCTCTTCTATCACTTTTATGAGCCCTTTGCAGGCCTAGGAACATAAGCATTATTGGCTGAAATGATGCCATTAAATGCTGGTTTACATTATCACAGATATGGATGTAATATCACCCCCACCAGACCAAAATGAATTTGACAAACTCTTGAATGACAGATCACACTAAAATATATATATATTGACTTTAACACAGCTTCAGACTCTTTTGGTGTTTGTAATAGAACAACTGGACAGTACAAGATTAAACTAGATTACTACCTTATTTCTTGTCATGAAAAAGGATTTTTTAGCTTGCAAGAAAAGTTTGTGTGTAGGTAATGTACAACACAAGCTGAATTATTCAGGTACTTACAAATAGCCTCCTATCTAAGAGCTTACATTTGAGATTTTGAAAAGTAATTATTAAGTCATTAGGACATGATGGCAAGTATACAGTCCCACATGAAATGAGTGCAGGTTCTCTCTGTGGAATCCCATTAGAATGGCTTACAGATAAATGCTATGGGCAGCCTCTGTCTGTTCCAGTTATAACACAATGTGCTGTGACTAGAGATGCTTTAGCATCCGCACAAACTCAATTTTATAAACCACTGAATTATTTTTTTCTTGTACTCTCCAAGAAAAAAAAAAAAAACAGACCAGAAGAGGGGGTTTCTGCATTTCCCTTTCTCTTGATAATACTCAATTTTGAATACACTTTTCTTACATCTAGGAGTTTATTTTCATCCATGTTTATAAAATATTATTAACTTGGCAAATAAATAAACAAATGCATTCTAATAATATTTATATGTTAGGACTGCCAGTTCCATAGGGTGTTTATTTATTGTAGGACATAAAAACGTTACAAATTCTTCTTCCCTGGAAACTGCATGAGCTAATTTATACTAGTTTGTACCTCAGAAAATTTTATGGTGAAGGTACAGAAAGCTTCTCTTCTTCCTCTGGGTTCCTTATTGTCTTGATCTCCAAGGATGCTTCTCCTTTCCTCTTGTTTTATTTTTTAAGCTTTTCTGACACCCAGATACAGTTATTTTATCTTACCTATTTTATTTCACGTAACTATTGTGGCAGAAGGTTTATAATTATAAAATTATAGCTGCTAGCCATGTAAGGCTAACTTTTGTCAGGACAAAATTTATGCACTGCTGAACTGCCATACATAGCTGATCCTGAGAAAAATGTTCTTCTACACTGCTCATTTCTTGCTGGATCAAATGGTGGAAGTCGCTGGCCCTGGCAGACAACCTCAGGGCAACTTAGCTGTCAAGGTCAGCTATTCCCTCACTGTCCTTAGTCCCCAAAAACTCAACGTTGTCACATTTAAGGATCCTTTTTTGGTAATATGTTTTCCTAATTTTTGCTTGCCACACAACCTATCCTTTTTTAAGAGCCATCAACTGCCTTCACTTAGTGCTCTCATTTACAGAACTGCACATTGTTCTACTGGTATATATTAAAGAAACTGATAAATTTAAGTCACTCAAAGGTGAGTGTCTGCTGGAAAGATATCTATTTTAATGTTATCAGTAGTTGATAAGCTACAGGTAATCTAGATATCAGATCTAAATAAAGTGTAACTAAGTGAAAGGCATTTCAAAGGCATTGTCATGTGACAGTGGTAAACCACATACATTCTGTCCCTGCCAGATAGAAATTTATCTTGCATAAGAGGCAGGAGTTAGGACACCTCTAATTGAGTCAATTATGGCAAAGGGAGGTTATGGTAAGTCTGCATTTAACAAAATCCCATTGGGACATGGGACTACAAGGAGATAATTATTCCAGGTTTGAATTCATTTCTGAGAGGCCAATTTAGAATAGGGCTTGTTAAAAAAGTAAATCCTGCTCTTGGCAGCTCTGTGAAGTGTCTTGAGGCTTGGTTTGGCTTGATTGCCTGCCAAATAAACAAAGGAAAAAGGAGATGCCAAACTGGAATGATAGCTGGTTACAAGATACATTATCTTTTATTTCCCTACAGTTAGCTTTGATTACAGTACTTTTAAAAGCTAATGAAGGCATTGTCGTAAAACACTAATCTCTTACTGAATTATCACTAAAGCCTGATCCTAACTCTAGAATAAATTTCAGGTTGATACACCTTGCCACCCTTAGATCTTTGTCAAGGCCTTGAGTGCACTAATACATCTCACTGACCCTGACCAGTCTTACCCACCACTCCCAGGCCTCTCCCACTTGCATCGCTTGGGCACCACAGGCCTGGCTGGAGTGGCCACTGCCCAGCTGGCCATGGCATATGCTTGGCTCCCCATCGTAAGGGAGCAGCTAGCCCCCATCACCCCCAACCATCTTCACCTAAACAGGGGGCCCTATCAGACTTGACTCCATAAACACCCATCCTAACCTCACCTACAGACCTTCCCAGCTTTAAACCTACTGTGGTCATCATTACAGATTCATCTACTAGATTCCAATTTGCATGTAGGAGCATTAAGAATCCTAAGAAGAAAGTGAACAATCTATTAAAGAAATCAAGCTGCCCAAAACTCAACATGCACAGAAAACATTCACTTCCACTTCTGTTCTGAAAAATGTAAATGATTGTTTTGATAGTTGAACAATTACTGTCAACAGAAAAGACTGACACAAAATAAAGCTAACTGAATATTAATCTTGATTTTCTGATAATAGGACAGTGCTCTGTGACAGCCTGGAAAAGATTTCAAAGGGAATACTGTATCTACAACAATCTGTAGTTAAACTTCTCCACTTCCACTTAATAAACAGTAATTACTTCATTTCTTCCTGTAATTTTTTATATTTTTTTGTGGTTTATGATAGAAAACAGCTTCCAGTATAATATAAAATAATCACAAACAAATGGAAGCTGGAAGCTTGATGCAAGTTGCTAATCGTAAAAGGACTGATGTTCTGGAACAGCCTCACATAAGAATAATGGAGCTAAGAAGTCTGACTACTTTAAAGACTGAGTTTGAGTAAAATCAGGCTTCAATAAAATACCTGTTTGCAAAGGCTGAACATCAGCATTACCTTGCATTCAGAGTTTTTCCCCTGTTGAAAAACTGGTGAGTTTAGGAAACTTCTTTCTTTCTTACTTTGGAGTAAATAAGATCAGTAAGTAGGAGGAATCAGTTCTACATCTTCAACAGTACAGAATGACTTCACAGGACAGAAGTGGAAAGGAAAATAAAAATTAGATGCATTTGTTCTTCAGAAGTTGCAAGCGATTATTTATCACTGCTAAAGAGCAGTCCTCTAAGTAATTAGGCATGATTTTCTCTAGGGTTTTATAGAAATTAATTAAGCGACTTTATCTAGAAATTCCTGAAGAAGCCACAAAACACACTATCAGACTCTTTGCCATAGAGCTTTCAAGCCCTATATGCAGCTGATGAGACTGATACATACTCCACAGAAATGTAAAAATTCCTTGAAAATCCTTCAATACTTTTTTAAAAATTTCTTATAACAAGGACTTACATCTATACTTTAGAGTGATGATGCATTAAACAAAATAAATATAACTGTATTTTAAAATGTTATTTCCTGGCAGCAACTGGAATGAAGTACACCGTTATATTTCAAATAATATAGCTGTTGGTAACAAATGTAGGGGTGTCGTTCTTTGATTGATTCATGCTACACTTATTTTTCAAATGAAAGAAACATATGCTTATGCTGAATAATTTGGAGGAAACTATTTTTCTCTTAAGGATGTCTCAGTCTGAAATACTCAAATTCAAAGCAGATGTGCTACTAGTTTGAAGGACTTGAGGGAAGTAAATTAATAAAATTATTTCCAAATGGCTCACAGCTGATGTTCTGAAGGCTTCAGAGGAATTTTTATTTAGAAATCATGTAAAACATCCGATTGCTAAGGAGGAATACCATTTCTAAACAAAGCAGCCAGCAGTGTCCAGTGTTTGATGCAGTAAACTGCCTTGACCTTGATCTCCAGTTCTGATCCTGATGAGCTTTATCATCTTAAGTAACTCCATACCATGAGATATGAGACCATTATCATCACAGCCAAAATTAGAAAGGTCATTATCACAAGAGGTAACTATGGATAAAAAATTAATGATGTCATAATATGTTCTTTACAGAAATGCCTAAAGTTATAATTTTATTACCTTCAATGGCGAGCACACACACAAAATTATCACTTTTTAAAATCCCCAGTTAAGGTAATTTTCCTGTTAATGATCTCACCACCAAATTTCTAAGCCCTATTGCCTAGGTAATAGGTTAGTGGGGAGAGTCTTACATACTAACTATTTTTCCAATTAATTCCACTTATTTTTGTGCTATATTTGAGAAATGTTCTTGGATAATATTTCAAACACATGAATGGTTCTTATCTGTCATGACCAAAAATGTGGAACCATCTATTTCTTGGATCTAAAAGATATTATCGATCCTATTGTTTATAAGAAAAATGAAATAACGTATAAAATATTAATTTTCTGTCATATTCAATAAATTCAAAATCAAATACTTTGTATAATTTTCTGAGATCGTAGGCTATTTTTCCTCTGTAACTAAATATTCTTGGCCTGTTTAGTCCCATAAGCACAGATGTGACCAAGATCTGCCAGCAAGGGAAACTGAATGGAAACTGTATCCCAGTCAGAAGACTTGCTAGATGTTGGCATGATAGCTCTGCACGGAGCTCCCTGAACAGCCTCTGTGGAAGGGTTTTTACAGTTAGCAGACAACTGCTGTGAAATGGGCTAAACCATCTATATGGTCACATATACAAATAAATGTTATTTATTAAAAAAACCCACCAGGTTCTTTGCAAGGTCAAGACCATGCACATTCATGGAAATCATAAGGAATTGTATTCCCTGGATCAAGTCTTGTCTTCAGGACCACCAGTGCTGTGTTAAATTACAATATACGTAATATTTACAGTATCAAAACTATAACGGGTCTGATGCATACTACAGACAGAACTCTGTAAGCATACAAATCAATCTAGTTTAAAAGGATGGAAGGAAATTAATGAGAAGTACATACAGGAAAAATAAATTAAGGTATATACACCCAGGTTTACCATTCACATCAGGGAAGTGAGAAAGCTGGTTTCCAGCCATAACATAATCCCTAATTACAGTGGTTTTCTGCTTTTGCAGGTGTAATGAAAAGATTTTCATGTTCCCTGTTTAAATAAGCTTTAAAGTCAACCGTAATTACATCCTGCAGATGGCTAATTCCGTAGTATTTATGCAGCAAATGCTCTTTAAATAGTAAAAATTTACAGGACAACAAATACAGTCATTACTTCATGGTCATTACATGTACTGGTGATTCCAAAGGAGAAACCATTTGAATTGCCACTCGGATGGATCAGGTGTTTTGAGCATGAGTTGCACTCACTTTATTGCATCTTCTCAGTATTAAGTAAGGGCATAATTCAGGATGATTATCAGTCATGAGAAAAATAATAACCATAGCAGAAATTTGTAAGAACATTATCAAACTAGTAATTGCTCCTGAGGTATGCTAGGCTAAATGTGCTGCTCCACACATGGATGAACGTTGAAGAGTCAATATCCCAGCAGATGAAATTCTATCTACCTGGCCTACAGAATGAGTAACCACAGTGCCATTCAATCACCCCCAGAGGGGCTGGGAGGACTAGGTCAGAACTCTTCTCAAAGTTGCCCAGTGCACAGAGAACGATCCTGCTGCTAGAATAGTGTTCCTACAGGTCCCTCACGAATTAAACAGTTCCTACACTTTCCTAACTATGCCTGTGCTGGGGAGCTGCACTGGTGGCTGGGAAAAGCTTCCTGTGTTATTCAAAGTTGCAGCTTAATTTCAATAGTATTTTATATTGATATAGTGAATGAAAAGATTCATGACTACCTTCTTCCCAGTCCCTCAAATTCCATTTTGAGTATCTGCACCATCTGAGTGAATAGGAAGTGATCCTAATTATGTCTGGCTTCTGGTAGCTGCTCGAGAGAGAAGTAAGTTCCTTTTTTCTCCCACCAGTGCCATACCCCCACGTAACAGTTGGGTAAAATGTTTAAAAGGAATGTAGTGAATAAAATATTTTCAGTCCACCTTATACCAAGGTTGTTACTCCAGATTCTGCTAGTGACATGGATGCATGAATTTGGCTCAAATTATGATTTTAAACTGAAATTAGTGTGCTAAACATGCTATTGCATTTTTAAAAAAATAGTGGTAGCTATGTAGATAGCTATTAGAATCTAGTGTTTTGGGGTTTGATTAGAAATATTTCTTAGTTTGCACCAACCTAGTTAAATTCACATCATTGTTTGTCATGCCATTAACTAACTGGCTTGTCTCTCGCTTTAGAATTAGAAAAAATAATCTAGTTGTTAAGAATTGCAGTTATATCCTTACAAATTATTTTCTAATCAGGGGGGACCTGCAGAGATCACTCAGTCTATTCAGTTTTATAAAACCCACTTTTGAGTATGCTGTAAAAACTCTGGATACCGACTCATGATTGCCCTCACTTTTATAAATCCTAGTTGCCCGACGCATGACATCTACTTAGAGGAGCATGTAAATCAAGAACCTAATCCTTTCATTCAGAGTCTGCTACGAAAGACTGGGAGAAGAATCATCTTCCAACTAACCACTAACTAAATATTTACCAAGCACTGTACAACATCTGAGATCTTTTAATAGTGCACAGTTATCACTGTTCACCTATCTCATGAAACTTCAATTTGCCTTCCCACATTCTTGGAAAGAACATAAAACCATCCTTGAAATATTTCCTCTCTTTTTTTTTGGCATTAGTAGTTCATGAAGTGAGTTACAGTGAAGCAAGTCTTACTGAACTGTGTGTTCCTTCTTCTGTCCTGAATATTTGAGTTCATCACCTCTAACTTATACTTGCACAGACTACAATCAGACTGCACAAATACTACAGAGTTTGAAGGAAGAAGGTCAAAGAAATGGGAAAATATTTTAGGTATAAAAATTACAGTCGAAGAAGACTGCATCAGAGAGAAGGGAGCTGAACAAGAACTGCAGAACCAAGAAACAACAGTGAAGGATTAGACGTGAAACAAGTAACACCACTCATCGTAACTCCATTTATAAGATGTAGAACAATTATAGAAGAAAAAGATGCAAATTTGGAAAGATACAAGATATTAGGGTGAAAAGTCAGATGGAAAATCACTGCTGTGCAGTAAGGTGAAAATTCTTTTGTTCTGACTGAATGGCAAAATCCAAGGTACGTAATCCTAAAACCAGTACACAATTCCTTCCTTCCTCCCCAGCATCATTCCAGTATTGTATTTACAAATTGCACATGGCAGGTAATACAGAGACAGAACATTATTTTCTACTGCCAGTGCAACATGAATTGTTGCTATATTTCCCACACTAAGGATCATCAGCACCATATCAAATCACTCTCTGCTCCTCCTAATAAAATGCAGAAAAAAAAAAAAATCCATGTTTTTGGTTCAGGCCAGTCAAAACTGTCTCAAACATTACAAAAAAGTATACATAAATGTCTTCGACTTGAAGCCACAAATGACCAAAAAACCAAAATCCATAAAGAGACAGAATTACTGTCTTCTGTAGAAATTCTTGGCTATTTTTTTTTCAGATAACATTGCACTATGTGTTTACCCATGTTACTGTTCAAGATTAGCTGGATATTTGCATCTTTTATGCTTGTCCTTTGTAAATCCAATGAGCAACTTGTTTACACATGGAGATTTAATAAGGACTTTAATTTTCCTACTAAATGTATCTCTAGATACTAGAGTCTTAGGGCATGTGAATTCTGACACCTGAGAATCTGCTGCAGTTTATCAGGAAAACAGAAATAATGCCAGTAGACTCTGTACATAAGAATGTATATAACAAATCTCAATCTGAAAGGAAAACATTTGTTCTGGTGAACAACAAACACCTGAGTGGCACAAGATTAGCAATGATGCACATGACTTTTCTGTGTGGTGCTAAAAGCATCTTTTGATTGTTCTTTCATTTCATTATGGGAAATTCAGGGTGTACAATCTATCAGTGCATGATAACTTACTGATTTGTTGCAATTTTTTAGCCCACGGAAGTGTTAATGTCACACACCTTGGTATCCATGATAAAAAGAAGCAAAAGGAAGAAGCTTAACTTGCACAAATGAGCAATAAAAACTACTGGAGGTCTTGCTTGAAAACAGATTGTTTTCGAAATGCTTAATTTTCATCTACCTATTATTCAATTCACTCAATTACATCTACTAGACATAGCAGAATGGCATGTGCAACAATTCCATGAATAGTGGTGACAGATGCATACAGTCTTAATGGACAGGTTAAACTTGGCAAGCTAAGAGGAAAGAAACGCTTAAATGAAAGATTTTAGACAAGTTGACTTTGATTCTTTTATAAAATTGCTAAAAGAATTGTCAGTCAGGACACAACTGATCCTTAAGCAATGCTCTATTAAGAATAAAAACCACCTAAGTGGAGCAGAAATGACAGCCTGAGCCCTTGTGTGCCTTTCTTTGGACTTTATTTTTGAAGACTGAAGACAAAACCTCTTGTTTTTAGTGACTCTTTTAGATTTGGAACTATTGGTGGGAGCATCACAGGGTATTCTAGGAAACCCTACACACTTACTACTGGATCTGTCTAGGATCAACAGCATCCATCAGATATGAAGATTAGACATGGACCTGAAGAAATCACTTTCAGTAAGAGAGGACATCTTACTGCCCTGAGTGTCCCGTGCCTGACACTCCATGAAGTCTTCTTGATTATTGCATTTCTTTACAATATTCTTATCCACTGTTCCAATGCCACTGAAGTGCTGTGCCTTTCATCAAAAAGAGCCAAGCTCTCTGTGTGAATACCTAAGGAATGCATGCAGACACTTGACAGATACATTAGGCTGACAGGTTGTCAGGGGCTGTGATGATCAGCAAATATAAGAAACATAATAAAATATACAAGGAACAGGGAGAAAGGTTTACTCCGTCTAGGGGAACATAAGGTTTGAGCTCAATATTTATAAACACCAGGAAGATACAATGCTGTCTTTTTATCCATGGTATTGCTGGTGTCAGTGCTTTGGTAGGTATTTTCACAGAGGGAAAAGCATGACAATAGACTTTTAGAGTCTAAGAGTTTTAAGGATTAGCTGATGCACAAGAGGCAAAGATGTTCAGCAAGGAGACAAAGAGGAGACACACCACACAGCATGGATGCATTTGCCCGATTACCTTCCTTACAAACATTCATTTACAAAAATTAATTTTGTTCTCTGTCAGAAGCCATGTAGAGATTCGGTTAATCACTATCAGAACAGGTGTCAGCGAGTACTTCCTTGACCTTATCAGACAAGCTGCTTTCACTGTGGGGAAACAGCCCCAGGTCTTTGCTTTGATCTATGTTTATTTATGGCTGAAGCACCCTTTGTTTAGAATAGGGAGATAAAGCAACTTCTCCTATCCCTAGCAGGCAACTACACTTGCTTTGCTGAATGCTGATGAGGGTAAGAATTGGAGGTTTTCTTACTATATATCAGCATTTATAGAATCATCTTATATCTCTGCTGAGTTTGACTGTCTCACCGAGAGGATAATATGCCTGAGATCATTGTTTGTTTTGATTTTTTTCATATCTACGCACAGTGCCTAAAAGTAACAAAACCTCTGTTCTTACCTTAGCTTTGTACATGCCACTGCAGTGTTATCTATGGTTATTAGTACTAGGATCAAAATATGAGCGTCAGTAAATATACAGAAATATTCAGCACAAGTATACTTTGCAAGAGTGGAAAGCAAGAAATGGCTGGAGGAAAGAAACATATAAATTTATACTGATTATTCCATTAAAAAAATGACAGAATCTAAATCACAAAATTATCAATATTATGATTAAGTTATGACAAGCAAAGGAAGATAAATGAAAAATATCAATAGCTATCCTATTTTGCTCCTAAACATAGAAAGAAGTCTACCCAGGGTTACCACTGGGAATCACAGAAATTCTTCAGGTACAAAACTCAGAGATTTTGTCCTAACCCCAAATCAAGCCCCAGGGTAACCTTTGTGAAACAGGATAACATTTCTCAACTTATTATTTTTCATTCTGTCTAAATGTCTGGATAAGACTGAAATACCCTGATGAAAGTTGTACTTCCATACTTCCAGCTCAGTTGGAAAGAGAATATCATGGGGAAAGTCTGCCATTGTCAAATTTTCAGTTCAATGTCATGAAGTTCAGGTAAGAAGGCTAATAATCTAAATCACAGTGTTTACTTACACTGTATTGAACAACCTGCCAGCATCAATAATCCTTACTTTAATTTAGTCAGGATATCCTAATAGAAATATCAAAAAGTAATTTGAATTCTTAGTAATTTTATTGCTTATTATAGATGAATAATGTATCTATTATGGCCAAATATTGCCCTATGACATTGACTTGAATGAGGCATCTATTTTTTAAGTACATATATACAGAAATCGACTACAGCTATGGCAATGAGTGTACAAACCATACAAAAGAAAGAAGATATAGAAAAGATGTAGTAGTTCCCCTGTAGTGGACAAACACAAGTAGGTTGCAAGCCACCTCCCGCAATAAAGCAAAAAATCCACTTCTCTTTTTAATTCAAGTTCTAGAAAAGAAAACATAGTATAGATCCAGAGAGCTGTGAATTAGGACAAACACAAGCCTAAAAATGATGCCTAAACTTCCGCAAATTTGTCAAGTACTTTGATTGAGGTTGAGAATATGAGTCCAAATGGGTATACAGGAAGCAATCATTTTTTCATGAAGAATACGTGCTTTACTGTGCACACAAATTCTTCCTTCAGAAGGCTGTAAATTACAGTATTTATGGAATCTTAATGATCTAAACACAGTTGGAGCCTGAAGGTCAAGGCTGCAAACTGCATCCTAAATTTCTGTTTACAGATGAAGCACAGTATTTATTGCTGCACTGCTTGTGCTGCTATAGTTAAAGGGCTGCCAGCATTTCCATTATAAACCACTATTTCAGGGGTATATAACTTGCCCATCAATCTTCCAACTGGGATGAAACATGGCATACAAGGTCCTGGCTGTGAGACTTTTTTTTTCATTTGTTTTCTTTACCAAATTACAAAAAGAAAAGCGTCAAGTTATAGAAGAAAAAAAAAAAAAAAGTATATCAGGTTTTTCAAGTACTCCTAGTGTTCCTGTGATACAATTATAGCTTCAGAGCAAAAAATAGATTCATATAACTGCATCAATTAACAGAAGGACTTTCAGTCTGTAAAAAGTGAAAAAATAACCCAAATAAAGACCTTTATAATAAAGGACGTTAGATACTAATTTTGAAAAGAAAATGTATGGCAGATTTTTAATGGCAGGAAATGAAATCATAAATCTGTAAATTTCCTCAACTCTGTCTGCCTTAAAGGTAAATCTACAGTACAATTACACACCTCGGCACAGTACAAATAATGTTTTGTTTTCAAATAAGTATCTAAATGACAATACACAAGGTCTACTTCACTGTTATGTAATTTTCAAAAACTCTGAAGTAACCTTCTTGTCTACTGCTAAATCTTGTATCAAATGTAATGAGATCAGGAGGGGGAAAATGACAAGGTTTTCACTTCCACACTATCTACTTTGCTGTGTGCATACCGTGCTCTGCACAAAGTACTGCTGAGAGCAGGAAGGTAAAGAATTTAATTCACATTATACCTGCATATCTAGCAATTACATCTTGATGAATAACAGACTTAAGACTGGATGTACTGCAAGAATTTAAATATTAGAAGAACTCAAAAAACCCTCTTACTGGAATCCTAAGATTTGGCATAATTTATTTTTACAAATAAAGAACTGGGCCAGACTCAACAATGTGCCACTGCAATGCAACACAGACACATTACATTATATTAAGCAGTTTTATGGCTCCTTTGCAACACCATGCCAGTTCAGACAAGAAAGACAGCAGTTCTAAACCTGGAATATTAGATTTTATTTAATCACATTTTGGTTTATTTCTTTATATTATAAATTCAGTCACAGCAGGAATGAAGCAAATTATTCCCTCCCCAAATATCACTATTATATTTTCTTTATTATAGCTGTAGGGATTTTATTCACTGACACAGCTGAGTTCACCACAACTATTTTTTTTTTTTTTTTTGCTTTTGCTTTTGTTAAAAGATGACTGCATTTGTTTTATGCCATTCCTAATGCTTGGAAGAATCACTTCCTCCCGGTGCTGTAGCTGTCTACTTTTCTTCCAAAGTCTACCTCTACCATCTGTCTATTTTCTGCCCACTTGAAACAACCATTTGCACAAGCCATTTGACAATTTTTTTCCATCAGCTGCAACAAAGTACTGTTTTATTACTTTAGTTAGTTCTGGTTGCAAGTACCTTTACATTCCTAAATAACACAGATGCCTCATTCACTTCTGTGTCCTGGCCCTGCCTGTCTCCTGTGTATGCAAGTCAGTTCACTTGCAAGCTCTCATTTTAGAGTATGCCAACCAACCAGTTTCCCCTAAAATAAAAACCTGGGTAAGGCTTTAGGGACAGTTTTACTTGGGGAAGACTCCTAATGGTTAGTATGGATGAGCCATTGGCTATGTTCAGCTGCAGAGTCCTTGAAAATAATCCCAGTAGGCCTGGTGAAGTCAAACAGTCAACATATGCCCTCACTGTGTAGCCCAGGGCATTCAAAACTTATTCTTGGGGTCAAGCTATGAAACACTCCATTGAAGGGCTGCAGTACAGTGCTTCAGACAGTCTGAACTGCAGCACACACATACACTTTGTTACTTCTCCTGAACAGCCAGAGGGCCAGGCAGTATTCAGGGCAGGTTTGGCCAATTCGTGCTTTTCAAACTTATTTTTAAGTTACTGATTGCCCTTTTTTTTTTTTTGGTAGAGGAATCTATGGTGAGAGATACGGACCTGTAGACTTCTTTCTTACAAAGTGAACAATAAAATGATTATGACATCTTAAAATCAAGCTGTGTCGTGCAGCTGAGTACATATTGGAGAATAATCCTAACCTGAGACAAGATGTTTTGAATGGTGACTAAGGCCCTCTCATTCAATCCACTGTATTGCCTTTGGTTGAAATACACCCAAGAACACTGCTATATAATTAAATATGTTAAATAGTGCTCCACAGTATTTTGTATAATTCTGAATCTTCAATGAACTGTAAAAAGTTTTAAATAAAATATAGGGGGAGCTTGTCAAGCAGTATTAGACTCCAAAATATTTTATTCTGGAAGCTTACTGCACCACCTAACACAAGTATCTGTTATGCTGCCTGAGTTGCCATCACACTGTACGTCTTGTTAGCAGTGATGTCATGACAGAAATGCTACAGTGTTGCATTCTAATGACCTGTTGTATTGTAATGAATTAAAGATTTCTGCAAAGAGGATGAGATAGTAATAAACAGCTTTAATCTTGGATACTCACGAGACTTTTTTTTAAAAGAATATGACAGTTTTAAAAAACAAGAAGTGCAAGATTACCATTTTAGCTCAAATGAAGAACATTTGAACACCATACCTGTAAAGCCCAGGAGGAACTCGATGAACCAGGAAGCTTTTCTCCAAGCTTTGTAGCACATCATTGAGCATCCTGACTCTGATAGGAGCTCGCTCCTTGGGGTCATTAGCTGGGCGCATCTCATCTGACTGGAACAATTCTGCAGTGTCCCTCAGACGTGATGCCACTGCAAGCAACTGAGAAATGTCTCCTTCATCATCTAGGAACAGTAAGAGAAAAGCAGTTGCCAGTGATTCAGAGAGAATCGCTTATTACTCTTGGTTACAAGTCAAAATTAATAGTCCAATTAAAACCTGAGCCTCTTTTCCCATGTGAGAATTATGTAGTGGACCAAGGAAAGCCATAGATCATTGTACATAAGCTCTGATCTACTTTTCAAAGACAATCAGTTTGGGCTGTAATATTTTAACATCCAATAAACTATGAGGAATGATTCTGGAATACAGCTTGAAACCTACCATTGGAAAAAACAGGCAAGTAGGAAGCAATGGTTATAAATCACCAACTATAACATTTCCTCTGAGACAGAACTTATTTTGATGCTACTGCTCCCAAGTTTGAAACTTGTGCTTGGATTCCATAACAACTGCTGTATAGAAAATCGTAATATGCAGAGTTTAACTGAAATTTGTTCAACATTTTAGAATCCTAGAGGTTAAAAACACTTGTAGAGGGGATGTGAAATTGTTCGCAATGAGCCAACTAACACTTTAATTGATTTCCAAATGTATATTCTAATCCAGCCAATATTTTCAAAACTTTTTAAACTTGGAGTGTTAACTGTTACTTTTTTTTGGTGATCGTACACAGATGCCAAAAGAATTAAAACCCACAGCACTCTGGAGCACACCACAATTTCACTATTTCCCTGTTCATAGTCCAGAAAGAAGAATGTGTATGTGAATTGGAGCACTGTGACTGTGCAGTCTATTCCCACCTGCAGGGCAGGTGAAGAGCATGCCCTCCTTTCCCAGTGCATACATAGACTGTGTTAATTTTTACAAGCACATGGAGAGAGAAAACAGAGTCTGAACCCAATTTAAAGTCAAAAGTAACACCAGTCAACAAAAACATTTCCAGGATGCAGAAATTATCTTTAAGGCCAAGATTCACTTTACCTATTAAGGACAAGAAAATAACTATCTTTAGATCTTTCAAATGATGATTTAATCAAAACAAACCATTAAACTTTAGAAGCTGTCTCACCTTCAGTTGAATGTACAAACCTCAGTGAGTTCAGTATCTTGGTGACTGAGATGATTAATCCAACAGAGTGGTTCAAGACACAAGCTAAATGAATACTAAAGTTCCTTGTCGAATAGATATATGGAGAGGTCAGAAATAGTAAATGGAGAACAACAACCCATTTCTCAAACTATTTATGGAGTCTGAAAGGTAAGCATATAATAGGAATGGAAAAGCAAATAGGTACAACTAAGAAATTCATGCAAACGCCTGAAAATGACATTCTCCCTCTCGTATGGAAAAAGAGATTTGCTATTGGATGCATTTCAGCAAAGGGAAAGGAGTTCATAGATCCCCATGCACTCCTGTCATTCATCTGACTAACGCATTCCAATCCAGCAAAACATGAGATTTCAGCTTTCCTGAGCTATAAAGATGAAGTTCAACAGGAGGCCCCGTGGGAACAGGAGTGAGAGAAGATGGCTAATGTCTGTCTGCGTTTGGGACAAGATTGTTTTGTCAGTGGCTCTGGACCAATACACCTTTCCCTAATTTGAATGGATAACAGGCATTGTAGTACCTTGATGTACAGGATCGGTATCTTTATGATTGAGTCTGGAGTCATTTAAAGTCTGATTAAGTTAGGTTGATGACTCAGAAAAAGATTCTCCAAGCATATAAACTTGGTACATTTGGGATATTTTGCAAAATATTAGTACCCTCAGTTTTCAAATCTCAGGCAAACTCTGTGCAGCTGAAGAACTTGCAATTTCCATGTATATAATCCAGGCACTCTGCATACCTTATGCTGGGACGTGTGTCAGTGTGGAAAGCTTTAAATTCACCCTGTTAGAAAGAATCCTTTGGTTTCTGCAAAGCACTTCATATTCAAGTGTTAAGTAACAAAAGTATGTTACTTAACATACAACATTTATAACTTTATTCTGAACATTACATAAATAATTGCAAATGCCAGCTATGCCTTTTCAATAAGGAAGGTGAGATAAAGGGAAAATACATCATTCTATATTTGGAAAATAAGACAACCAGACCACCCTTTTAAACATAAAAATCCTGTAAATGCTCTCACTCCTTCTCCACAGCACACATTTTGCCCCTAAATCAACCACATTTTACCTTACAGTCATGAGTAAAAAGCACTATTTACATCACATTCTAAACCATCACTCATTATAAAATAAACACCCAGGCTCTTTTTTCATACTTCAGTACAAAATGTGCAATTGTGTATGGTCAGTGTTACCACAGAGAACTAAAGACGATGCTTTGAGGGCATCAGTAGTTTTTACCACAACACACTGAACGTCACTGCCAAGGGAAACTGTGATTTATGCTTTTCTCAGGTTGAGAAGCTGGGAGTAGAAGGGCAAATGATTCTTAAAGAAAAGGATGTATTAACTAATAATATTTTAAACATCTTTTGATGCTTCTACAGAAAAAGTAAATACTCCAACTGTTACTTCAACTCAAGAGAAAACAATGCCACATTACTATATTTTGTATTCTTTGTCCTTTTGTCTCTAGTATGAATCATGTTGAATCATCTAAGCTAGTTGTTTAGTTGTTAAATAAATAAAATTGCAAGTACAAGAAAGTGACTCAGGAGTATGTATACTCTTGATCAGAGAATTACACTGCTGAATTTCATTACACTTGCTAAATGTAACTGGATTTTATTCAGAAGCAGGTCACACCAAATAGATATTTATTTTTACAGACATTGAATACAATAGCCTTTCCCTGTGTAACTGATTGCTCTTATGAAAAGTACTGCTAGAGATTTACTGTTTTCAAATTGTGTTTGTGTTCCCTGGTACGAATGCACTTGCCTGCAAGTACCTACAGGAGAATGAGCACAGAGAAATCAGCAGTTCAAGGCATGATGTTTGCTCACCATGCATGTGAACGTATGTCTGCATGTAAGAGAGAGCAGAAATTGCTCCAGGTTTTGATTAGCTTGCAAATTCAGTATCAGCTATGGTGTGTTGATGTATTCACTAGGAAGATTTTTCATGCTGTGCAAAATCCAATGATCAGACCTGGCAGTAGAAAATCTGAATGGGAAAGCTTTGTAGAAGGAGCCCTAAAGGGGGCAGGAACACAAATCCAGAGACATCCTTAAGCTCAAAGATGTTGCCATCAGCTTCAATTTTGCTACCATGACTGCTACTGCCCAAGCAAATTACTCTGGTGTTGCTACAAGATGTCTCTTTTCAAAAAGGCTATCATTAAAACAGCATACTGTGACATACTATTATGCATGTCAATACAGAGGAAGCCTGGAGAAGAGCCTGGAGACGGGAAGGCTCTGGGGAGGCTTTGTTGTGGACCTTCAATGCTTAAAGGGGACTTACAAGACAGATGGGGACAAACTTTTTAGTAGGGCCTGTTACAATAGAAGACGGGGTAACAGTTTGAAAATGAAAGAGGGTAGACTTAGACTAGATATAAGGAAGAAATTTTTTTATGATAAGGGTAGTTAAACACTGGAACAGGTTGCCCAGAGAGGTGGTAGATGCCCCATCCCTGGAAGTGTTCAAGGCCAGTTTGGAGGGGGCTCTGAGCAACCTGATCTAGTTGAAGATGTCCCTGCTCACTGCAGGGGTAGGTTGGACTAGATAACCTTTAAAGGTCCCTTCCAACCCAAATGTTTCTATGATTCTATGAATGTATCAATGACTTTGTACAGAGCTACCGAAACATATATGGGCTACTGATACAGAACAGATGCTCATCCTTTCCTTCCAGTACCAAATGCTTTGTCCATGGCAAATGCATTTTTCCATGATTTTTTCTTTTTTTTAAAGGCTGATGAAAGGTTTTCCAGTACTAATATATAATATCCTTGAAAGGATACTGAAGACAAGATGTCAGTGTCTCATGGAAAAGAAGGTATTTCTGTCATATATACAGATAACTAACTGTTGCATTTTTCACTTCTGAAGCAGTCAAGAATAACGGGTGGGAACAGTAAAGAAGAAATCTTTCTGAACATTACAGACAGATGGAGAAAGTAACTCTGAAAAGCACCCTAAATGACCAGGCAAATACGGTCAAGCAGGTAAAATGATGCCAAGCTGAAGACTAGCAGATAGCTGTAGGCAATGAGTATGCAGCCATCAAGTAAATGACAGAGATATGTTTATGTATTGATTTTTTTAGGGACTGAGAGTTTAGACTGATGTTTTGAAAATGTATGGGTTGAGCCAGGGCTGTGGAAAGTCATGCAGACTTTCCCAGAAATGGCTTATCATAAACCAGATCATTTTTAAACTTCTGCTAGCACTGCCTATTCTGTTATCACCCTGAGCACTTCAGCTTCTGTAACATCTGTAAAACATCCTTTCCAAGGAGAAGAAAGGGCCTAACTGATAGGAAGCAACACACAACTGATACCAGATCAACCAAAGAGGTTTAAATCACAGCTCTTCCCCTCCCTATACAGGCAAACCCAGAAAATCTTACCCACACTCAATTTGTCTTCATAGGCCTCTCTCAGTCAGTATCTATTAGAGATGGCTTACAGCTTATCTGATGTGCTTACCAGCTACAGCAGCCCGTGATGACAGAACTAGGGAATCTTAGCACGCACATCTAGTGCTACTCAGCCACAACCTAAGGCTGGGGCAACAGATACCGATCTTTAAAAGGTCTGCATGGGTCTAGGCAGTCTCAGTGACTTGCAATAATGAAATGTTATCAGCTTCTACAGCCAACAGCACCTAAGTGAGGGACATGGCTACCATCAAACCTAGTTGCCTTTATTTTTGTGGACTGTGTGATTGAACTTGTTATTTCTCAGTCAGTCGGGTGCAGCGGTACAGAAAGGCTTTTAATCCTAATAAGACACCTTAATACCTCCATCATCAATCCCTGAAGTTTACTGCAATATCTACTAATTTTAAAGAGGCTCAAACCCAATGCAAGATAGGCTCCAAAAAGCAAGTCCAGATTGCACAGTGCTAAAAGCAATCAGCAGATAATATGAATATATTTAGAATAAAAATGCTTCTATACATAAAAAATACTTATATGCAAATGCTTTTACATTGGTACTTGCATATACCTACAAAATACTTCTATAGAAGTGCTTAAAAGAACCATTTGTATCATTCACACATCAGATTTGACATCTTGTCTGCCCCCTACCTCAAAAGATAAATTGGATTTTCATAGCATGCAAGGCCTGGCAAGATATTCTTATATTTGGTTCAAGTTACAGTGGGTCTTGATTTTAAATATATGGCAGGACCAAACAACTGCAATGTGTAGCTAATGAGAATATTTTAAACTGTCACCTATTTATGAATTTCTGTAAAATATCACATCTACGATCAAACAGATAACGTCCTGAATAGCCCCAGGGACCCGGATTTCAGTCTTGGAACCCATCTCACCTCATTTATGACCACGACGTTCCCTGCTAAACATCAGACCCTCAGCAGATGCACAAAAAGAAATGTCTCTCCAGTCACAACCTTTCCTTTGAGGTAAACCCAAAAGCAGTAGCTTGTTTCCAAGAGTTGTGGTGTGTGCAAGCAGAGAGAACACATGTTACTTAACAAT
The DNA here is from genome assembly GCF_003259725.1 of Athene cunicularia. Taxonomy (NCBI): domain Eukaryota; kingdom Metazoa; phylum Chordata; class Aves; order Strigiformes; family Strigidae; genus Athene; species Athene cunicularia. The sequence continues at coordinate 7,564,485 of NW_020799110.1, read as the reverse complement.
CATTTCCCCATTTTTCTGAGGAACAGGCCTCAAGGCAGACGTAAACATGTTGTGGATGACATTTCGCTATAATCTGCCATCCAGCCTATCCTGAAATAGTTTATAAAGTGCTGAGTAACATCCTATTGAATTTAATAGAGCTAACAGTACAGAATGAATCCTTTGGAAACATAAATAAATGCACTATTAACAAATATTAAGACACAGGCATCCTTTTGTGAGGACATCCAGGAGACTGAAAAACTGTGACTCAAGTATTTAGACATATGATTTAATTTCAAGAATGTGAGAAGGTCCAATAGGCAATAAAATGCATGTTTAAATGACTGGCTGAACCAGAGACTAGAGGCATGAAATTAAGCCTAATGAACAAATCTTCTAGCATGTCGAGGATTTCCCTTCACCTTTTCTACATTTACAGTTTGCATTAAGTTGGAGAAGGAAATACTTTACTAAAAGAATGCACCTTTGAACAGGAAATCTAAGACAACATAAAATCTTCTGAAGAATGAAGAAATTTGTGAGACAGGTTAAAAAGTACAACTTCTCATTTAAGTAACCAGAAAAAGACCATTGTCTTATTGGTTTCCAAAATAAAAATAAACTGCTATCTGACACAAGTCAGATATAGATGAGACATGAAAGTAATGAAAAAAGTCTTTAAACAAAACTCTAAATTGAACAGCTAGGAGAAAATTTATCCTGCTGGCCCTACAGCCTAGAAAATGATTTTTCCTCCCCTGAAGTGGTGGAGATAAATGATCTAACTGAAGTTAGAGTAAAAAAGTCAGTTTAAATCAAAATTTCCTGTTACTCAAAATAAAAAAAAAAAAAAAAGGAAGAACAACAGCAGACATCTCATGTTCAGTTGAAGCAATACCAGCTGAGCCACAGGTTTTATTTGATGATTATTCCTTGCTGTGTTAGGCTGAACTAAACCAATGTTTATATGGCACAACAGAGCTAAAATTACTTGTCTTTTTGGATACTCACTGATTCCAGACCAATGCTAGCCTACTTACTCCTAAGTCTTGACAATGATGGATGGCAAAGATTAAAGTAAAGGTATCATACTTCTATGAATGTATATTATAGAAAAGTGATACTTTATACTGCAGGGAGTGAATGAAATGTAGGGGCAACACCTGAAGATTGCAAAAAATATTTGAGATGTCACATTCTAGTAAACTATATGTAAAGCTTTGGTGTGATTTTATAGAATTTCCATCTTTATTTAACAGATCAATCTGAGAGTTCCATAAATGTCTACAAAAATTATTTTTTAAAGGCCTTAGCACACTACAGGTAACCTATACCAGAGAAATAATTGGAGAAGAGGAAATAACAAAATGGTTTTATCTATCTCAAATTCTTTTCACTGTGAGGTCCTAACAAGGGCATGTTTTGGAGTAGTCTTCCAAATTTCATGGGGGTTCTTGTCAGGGATGTACCTTTTAATATTCCTTTTAAATTCACTGAATTCTGACCAGAATACCAGCTTCTAAAATATCTCAGTTTGTACACAATTATGTTAGAATTTGGCAGCTAAATTATCAAAAGATTTAATCTCCACGGACTAAAACTCCTATGTGCTCTTCACATTCAGCCTACTTTCAACTAGTCATTTTGAAAATTAAGATCTCATTTGAATATACTAAAATACAAGAAAACTGTATGGGAAGAGAGACAGAATGGGAGGATGAAGACAGATGATACTGAAGGAGAAAGCTTATATGGAAGAGTGACACTGGATAGTGTTAGAACCTAGATGTCCTCTCCCTCCTTGGTCCTCAGGATTTGAGCCAAGACAGATATTCTTTTCATAATTGAGAAAATGGTTTATTGTTATTCTGTAGTCTAGATAGTACCAGAGAACATCTCAATAACATACAATGGGGTTAGTTCCTATCAACATTTTTCTACCAACTATAGAGACAAAAATAAATACCGCAACCAAAACAGTCCCCAGAAGCAAAAGGAATGCACAACTGCACCCTTTAACTGTGTTATCTTAAGCACCTCCAGCCAAGGGCTGTTGGCTTAATTGAGTTCTCTTGCCTACACAGGACAAAAAGACTGCATCATGCTAGTTCTTTTATCAAGCTCTAAAAGGCCACAAGACAACAGAAAGAGCCAGAAATGAGAAAGCAACACAGGAATGTTAGTAGCGGCTCCACAATCTTGATGGAGTGGTCTCCTATGAAGGCATTCACCCTTCACCTAGCAAACAGGGCCAAATCCAGGGTCTATGAGAGTTACATCTGCATCATTTCCAACTTACCAGTCACTTATTTACTTTCTGACTAGGAATTTTTTGTCCCTCTCCCTAATCACAATCCATTGTTCCAAACACACCAAGATCAAATATAGAGTTTTCAGGGTCTCTGTGCTTAATTAACTCAAACAATACATATTGGTAAATTATCATGCTTTGTCATGCCTGAAAAAGGAGGAAAGGTAACATGCTCTGCCAACAAGGTGAGTTAGTGGAATAACCAAACAAGGAAGATGATTGTGAAAAGTAAGGAGCTGAATGGCAGCAAGATTAGAAGCCCTCTCCTGCTTGTACTGAACAAAGCCTTGAAGTGAATTAAAATCAACTTCAGTCATAGAGGTTGTTATCTTTGACTGTAATGATTAGATTTTAAAACTAATTATTGCTTAACTGACATAGTAACATCAGAAGAAATATAAACATTTTATGGCTTTATTTAGCAAGAAAAACTGCGTTTTAGTTAGCATTACATAATGACACTGTTTAACTACTAAAATCACTGACTATCATTTAACTGGAAATTGAAAATCTGTGTCATGGAGTAGATGATCCTTTTATTTTTCTCTGTATTAATGGAGAACAATATTCCTCTAACAAAAATTACCTTTAAGACTGTTCTGAACTTCTAACGCGATGTCGAGGGCATTAAACGGCAAAACTGGTTCACTGGCAATTTGCAAAGTCACTTGTCCTGTTAGCTGAAAAATACAAAAAAACCCAAAAAACAGTCAAATAATTTCTAGCAGATTTAATAGCCAGTACTTCTTTTGGAATAGCACATACTTTCATAACATCGTATTTTCATGGAAAAACAAATACAACCCCATAAACACATCTTTATGAAAAAGAATATGACCTAGACCACTGCCTTTCTAATACAACATCAAAAAATGTTAAGAGATGACAATTTATGACCACACAGAAGGATTCTGTGCATACTTTTTCTGTGGACCCAGTATTCTGTGGGAGTCTCTGAAGGGCCTTAGTTTTAATTTGTTTTCAAATAAACATCTCAACATTCTAAAAATAGGAGTAAGTTTTATTGTTTTACTTAGTCCTCTGGTTTTAGCTATCGGATTTTACGAGAGTTTACCCATCAAAAAAGAAAAAAACCCAAACCACAGACGCTAATGAGTTTCAGGTCAAGCTCATGGCTAAATGCAAGCAGACCTGAAAACCTATTGCTTTTGAAGAGGTGACAACTTGATACACACAAACGTACAACTTCCAAACTGGATGGAGCGCTACACCCTCTTGGTAACTTATAGAAAGAAATTCTCAAATGCGTGAAACGGAACTGTCAGTCCACTCCAGACTAGGCGTTAGCACCTGTCACGAAACTCAATGGCACGAGTGCTTCTTTGCAACAGTTCCAGAGATGAGGCCAGGGACTGACTGGCCTGAGTGCTTTTTTTTTCATTTACAGAAGGTAGGCTCTCCAGCTCAAGGCTTAGACATGCTACAGGGGCTGTGTATAGAAATATGTCTTTCTGCCGAACTATACCTAGCCTGTGATTAAACAGAGGATTTCAGTCTCTAGGCTGCCAAGTCCATCACTGTTCGTGGAAGCTATAAAACCACACTGACAAAAACATGCAAGAAACTTTCATTCATCTTCTTCATATCTTGATATTGCAAAACCAGAAAAAATACCTGTAGGGCTACGCTCTAAAATGGAATGATGGCTGCAGGTGATGGTGATCGTGTTGATGAAAACGTGGACTGAATAGAATCATATTGTAGAATACTTCCCAAGGTGTTGGAAGGGTTAGAATAATATCTATCCTTCAAAAGCAATATGATAGTTTCTGTGCTGAAAGTACCATTTTAATTCTACAATCCAAAGTAGTAGGAAAGGACAACAATCATAAGTAATATTAAAAACAACAGTATAGTAGCTGAAAAAGAAAACCATCTCCCAGGAAAGTGGATGAAGCCAGGGTAATATCATAAATACAAGTTTCCCGGAGAAACATTAATAGAGCCCCAATAACATTTCTCGGAAAGCATTAAAGAAATGACCCAGCCACAGACTAATTTGGGTAGAGAGACTGAGGGAACATGCTGCAGATCAGGCTGCAACCCACACCTGAGCAGAGCTATACTGTGAAGCTATTGAGATTTACCTCTAGAGAATAATATATTGCAAAAACCACGAAGGAAAAAAAACCCTATCATATATACAGTGAGAAAAAAATATGGAGGAATAATGATTTTTTTCAGGCTTTTATCAAGAAAACTGAAGAACTAAGAGTGGACTTGAAGGAAGATGAAAAATACTGTGTTTGGACATCTGTGTTAAAATATTATACTGTAGCAACTCATGAAACTTTTCTCCAAACTTCCCAACTGCACGGGCCATTAATGCTTCTAAGGCCATTTCTATCTGTGGTTATACACAAAATCTCTCTGTTGAGAAGCATTAGAAACACTGGTTTTAGGCACTGCAGAAATACAAAAAATAAAATTGTTTGGGCAAACAGAAATCTGTACAAAACTGTGTCCAAACCAGGTTCATGTAATCCAGACATAAGCAACTGTAAAAAATATGGTTCTAAATGTCCAGATGCCACAAAAAAAATCCTTCCTTGTCCTGCACAGAACTCTTTTGAGATATGGCTGCCCTGAACATTAACAACCTGTAAACTGCTATGGAAAAGCAACTGCAGCAATGAAATATCCTATTACAGAGGAGCCATTCTATATGGAGCCCAAACCCATTTAATCCTAAATAATAGTACTACATCACAAAACCCATTTGAATTATTCCCTGACACCCCATTTCGGAAAAAAACCTTCACTAAATGGTAATGCAAAATACATATTCATAGGTATATTTTAGGGAGGGACATGAACAGTTCTACAGTGCTAGTGATACTTTTCAATCTGTTACTGCAATGTTGATGAACACACAAGTATGGAAAAAAGGCTTCTTTTCTGAAGCATGGAAGTGGCATTAAAGAGGAGAATACCCTAGTAAGCATCTTTCCTTTTCATCATTATCGCCTACAGAATCTGGCTTAATTTTTATAAGTTCTTGTTTTATTTCTATTTCTTCCAAACAATTTTATTTTGCTTTTGACTACCTAAGTCCAAAGTTGTTTTCTCTTTCCTGTTCAAATAGTTATACCATCAAAATCTTATGACTGACTGAAGCATTTTAGAAACTTTACAGTATCTCTGCATGCAATCCTGCAGACATTTGTGTGTTAGTAAACAGGTAACAGCGGTGTTTATTAAATCACATACTTCACCGGCTAATCTGGAAGAAATCAATCACAAAGAAAAGCTCAGAGCATTGATTTGAACAGAGTAAGTAATAATGCTGCAGAAGCATATATCAAACCCACATAATGCAGCAAGACAGAAAAGGCTACTGATTTCTTATTTATAGTCTTATTTTTGGATATACCATTCCCCTGAGCACAACACTGAATATACATGGAAAATAAAGACAAGCTGCTGCCCCCTTTTTCCTGTTGAAAAATGGTTCAGACTGACTATTGAATTATTAAATGCAAGAATAACTTAGCAAAGAGTAAAGACAACAATTTTCTCATAAAGTGAAATGCTAAAGCAGCATAATTAATTCTATTCCCATACTGAACTCGTTATAACACTAATGACAACTTCTCAAATAACATTTATACATAATAATACATACACAATACACACAATAATCGATGTAACATTTGCACAATTATCAAGTCTGAGGAAAAAAAATATAGTTCAGATGCTAATTGATTCTGAAGTGATTTTCTTATACAATTTAAAATTTTAAAATATTGAATAATGTTTCCACTGCACTTGGCTTTGGGAAAAGTATTCTTCAGTAAACACATATTTAATGAACTTCCAATTACTTTAGAGATAAATATTAATATATAAAATAATTGTAGAGTTATATCATATATTGCTAAATAAATAGGAATATTCAAAATAATTTTATACCAAGGGAACATTTTTTCAAGGTCTTTTACCTCACAGTGTAAAACAACTTTGCAGAAAGAAGTAACTGCTGTGCCTGCCTTTATGTCTCTGACAACATGCAGATCCCAAAAGCTGAAAAAAACCCCAAACCAACTTCCAAAAATGCTGGTGTTAAAAATGATTCAGTATCACATGACACTTCCTAAATGAATTCGTAGGTTCTTCTCTCTTCCAAAGGGTTATCACCATCTCATTTAGGAACTATGTTCTCTTGCAATTCTACTCAATTTATGAACATAATTTCACTATAAAAGTCAGCTCTCAGGGACATCAGGTGGATCTGCACCAGTCTCCAAAAGACTGTGACAATAAAATAATATTTAAACCACACAATTTGTTCATCTATTTAAATTATAAATATCCTTTAACTTTTTACCTGTTTTATAATGTAAATAAAGAAACTAACTAAAATGGAGTTGGGGGGGTTCATCACAGACTTTTTTTTTTAAGAGTTAAACTCAGTTTTCAGGGCAACTCAAATATCCAAGCTGCCTAGTAACAACTTAAAGCACATCTATTGGCATGCAAATTTTAAAAATACTGAATACTTAAAACCCAGGATACAAAAATGTGAAAGGCTCCACTCAGCCTTTTTTACAGAGATTCAGTTTTGCTTTTGGGACATGCTGTTACTGATCATGTCTTGCAGGGACACATCTTAAATGTTATCTGGTTTTACAGGCAGCGCAGGCATGGCAACCCATCTCCCATTCTGTCATATCATGAGAAACTTGTAAGATGAATAAAGTGAAAATATATTTAGTGGATATGTAGATATGAAAATATTATGCATGATAGAGATCAATCTGCTAGAATAAACATCAGCACGTAGTGTGCAGGCAGTTTCTTTAACATAGAAGTTCACATGCCAGGTGTTTTTTTTTTTTTTTTTTTTTTTTTTTTTTTTTTTTTTTTTTTTTTTAAATTTTTATTTTGGTCTAGTGAAATTCAGAACTGTGTGCTACATCTAGCCTGCGTACTCTGTAAACCTCAGTGGGTGTAAGTGTTGAGCCTTTAGGACATTTTTAGTCACATTAAGAGTGCTAAAATTAAACAGACATCTCAGATCTCTTCATATTCCAAGTTACAAAGGAAGTTAAAAAAATCAGGTGAACTGCCATGTTTATCCTTTTGTGAGCACTGCTCTTCAGTAGTGCTGTACTCCAATTTTACCTGCTGGAATGAATTAGACACAGCTACTTGAAACCTCAGTTGTGCAGTGGCAAGTCCTTTATACTTCAAGCCATATACCTCTGCAACGGGCTTCTTTCCTTCCTGCGTTCTACAATTTTCAGGTTTTTACTATATAATTTTATTCTGTGAATATTAACAACACTTCACCCTACTGATATCTGTGCACTTTTAGGGAAAACTAGCATACTACAGCAGCTCATCTACCAAAACCAAGACAACTCATATCAGAAAGCAGATAACATAACAAGGTAGTGTAGTAGACCCGTGAATTCCCAACTACAGACTTTCTATGCAAGAATCCCTACTACAGACTCAAATAATCCTTGCATTTAATCAGTGTGTGACACTGATCAACTCATTCGAACTGTGAGCCTCAACTTCCTTTGACATCAGGCATTATTTTTTTCAAGTCATGTTTGGTCTCACACCTTGCACTTGTCCCTTCACACATTATCCATGGGGTTCACGGATGAAGAAAGAGCATGGAAAGATACTGTGATCTTTAGGGTGATCAATTAACAGTGTGTTGAAAATAACACTTTTTTGGGGTCTTTTTTCTTGTGAAGATGAATGAAAAGGTTTAACTTTTGTGGCTGGTTGTTGCACTGTCTGCTCTCAGGTGTTTGTCTCTTTGCACCAAGGGCTCTCTCCTTCCACAGGGACTGACTAGCAATGACCTGCTGAGATCATCTGACATTAACCCCAACATAAACAACTGTTTCAGTGTCCATCCCCATGTAAACAATTCTGCATTTATTTAAGATCCCCTCTCAGAACCACAATATTAGTAATCTCAAATATTAAAATAATCAGCCTTTCCTGACCTCTCCAAACTGCAGAATTAAAGAAATATTTTTGATAATACAGGCAAATTTCCTGAATTGCTTTCTGCTGGTGTCCCGTTCCCCCGCCCCCCCCAACTTATTCCATGTTATCAGATTTTTTTTAATTAAGCATGAGAAATTGAGTCAGTTTAAATCAAGTATGTGATTCCATGGCAATAACATAATTTCAGCACCTAGTATACTGGATGACTGGCAGTAATCGTGAGACTCATGATAAATTAATGAGCATTTTTAATACGGGGATCTCAATTTACTGTAGAAAAAATTCCTGCATAATCAGTCTACACTGTTGTTTTTCCTATATTCATCACCCCCCAAAAAAGTTAACTGACTCAAGAAAAGTCAGAGGCAGGAGCATGAGAAAAGAACCAGTTCTTTGACCCTCTATTTTTCTGAAGGACAACATTCCCTTGATTAGACAAAGAAATGGAAATCTGGTCACAAACATGTTTGCTTTGCACTAAAGCTGTCAACTTTTGAAAATTAAGAACTTCTCAAAAATTCAGTAGTACCACATAGGCTTTTGTTCTTACTGAAATCTACCTTGGCACCAAATGATATTTTGGGGTATCTGACACTCAGTTCAACAAACAGTATTTTAGGGCAGTAGAGGGCTCCCTGAGAAAAGACTACGGCGAGTCTATGGCTATGGTAGGGGAAGCAGAGCACAGTAATTCATAACAGATAGCTGTTTCTGACCAAGGAAAGTATGAATTGTATCTACGTATTAAAAACTTAATTTCAACACCCCCCTTCATCATTTAATATTGTTTTATTTACTCTCACTATAGGAAATGCTGTATAGGAAGCAAAAGTGATAGTGAAAAAAACATGGATTCTCCTTTTTTGCATGTATCCTACGCACAGCAAACACCACTTAACTGTATTACGGTGGCACACATCATTAGGCATCGTGGAAGTCACATATTAAGATACGCCAGTATTGTCATAGCCTAGGCTGCTTATTCTGGAGTACAGAAGATCTTTATTTACATCATCATAGGCTACATTTTCTACATGGCTCATGATGAGATTCTAAGACACTGAGAAATTAAGGTCAGAAGTATTCTCTTAAGTGATTAATTTGCTCAAAATCTAATTTGTTGGCCAACTTAGCAATATACAGTACTGAGAGCAGTGAGAGTACATTTCCTATAGGTTTCATTCACAGCTGTAAGGGATCATATATCCCACTTCTTTCAACCACTTGCACAGAAAAGAAACTCATACTTTTTTCCGCTTTGTTTTCTGTGCACGTGTAGAATTTTTTTCGTTTTAAATTATATAAAGTATATGAAAATATGTTGTGTATATTAAGTGCATTTATGTGAATCTTCTACATGTATATTAAAAGATGTATTTTAAATTGTATACTAGTGAGCAATTATACCCCATGCTCGGGTTATAACTCCATAATGTTATACAGAGTTTCCTCCCACTCACTTTTACCTTCAATCCAGATCACCAGTGGGGGTTTCCCATGGGGTCGCAGCCTCCTCGGGGCACATCCCCCTGCTCCGGCGTGGGGTCCCCCCAGGCTGCAGGGGGGTCTCTGCTCCCCCGTGGCCTCCCTGGGTACAGGCACAGCCGCCTCCCCATGGGCTGCCCTGGGTGCAGGGGAACCTCTGCTCCGGGCCTGGAGCACCTCCTGCCCTCCTCCTCCTCCACCCTTGGTGCCTGCGGAGTTGGTGCTCTCACATATTCTCTCTCCAGCTGCAGTTGCCCTTGCAGAGTTTTTTTCCCCTGTTTTTAGATAAGTTAACCCAGAGGTGTTACCAGTGTCGCTGATGGGCTCAGCCTTGGCCAGGGCTGGGTCCATCTCGGAGCCGCCTGGCCTTGGCCCCATCGGACATGGGGAAGCTTCTGGCACCTTCTCACAGAAGGCACCCCTGTACCCCCTGCTACCAAAACCTTGCCACACAAACCCAGTACACAGGACTAGACAGACTCACGCAGGGCATGGCACTGCTGACTACTAGAAATGATGCTGCAGATTCAAACTCCAGCTGTGGTTACGGGGAGATACACTGAGGCGTTTGTCACTTACCTACCGTCAGCCCTGGGGACTGGGCTGAAGTCTGGCCCACTCATCCTCTTGTTACCACAGCAGCAAAGAACAAGGATTAGTAACTCAACCTCCAAGATAATAGCCTCATTGAGTTAAGCTTGGCACTGCATAAATGAACTTGTCCTCAAACTGTTTGGTTTGGAACTGAGGCAGAACAACTTTATTTCTGTGCAGGATACAGAGGGTTAATGCTTACATAGGGAGCCATTAAGTTAATTGTAAAGCACAGTTCCTCATGTGGGCAGTATAGAAGTGGAGCTAGAAAGGGAGAATTTATTTTATTTTTTCTGCACATAAACAGAAATTGCATGTCTTTGAAGCATGCAGTTAAGTAGCGATAATCATGAAAAGAGTTTATAATCATCTATTTCATATTTATGCATGTCAAATTCTAGTGGTATCTAGGTACAAAGAAAGTGTCAAATTAACTTCTAGAAGGACCATTAGAGTCAAACCTCTTGTTAAAAAAAACAGTTAGCCACTTACAAAAAAGTTACCCTAGTGTGGGTAGTTATGAGCATGTAAAAGGATATAACAGAATGCTCTGCTGCCCTAGGAGATTCATGAGCTCTGGGCGAAGAGGCCACACCACAACAATACAAATCTTTACATTATTACAAACCCTCACACCAGATTTCTTAAAGAGAATTTTAAAGTTTGTTCTAGCATTAATTCTTTTTTATCTTCAACTTTAAAGCCAGGTTGCTCTGGTTACCAGCTGCAGACTTTGAGAGTGACAAATCCAGAAAATTTTGCTTTAAAGCTGAATAATTTGCAAATAGCATTGCCATAAACCAAGATGCTATTACTGCCCAGAAAGTGACCTTTTAAATGCTTTCATTCTCTCACCCTCTTCAGGTAGAGCACGAGGAGGAGGAAAATAGTGCTAGATCCTTTTTAAAGAAGTGATGTTAACTGCCTGAAGCTGGTTACAGGCCGTACTGAGGAAATAGATTTAGCTATTGTTCTGGTAGAAAAAGAAGTATATAATAAAGTATGAAGTGAAATTTATTTCCACACATCAGAGGCAAAGATTTCTAATGACAACCAGGTATAGAAATTGCATCTTGGATAGATCTTTACTAGCTTAAACCAAAACTACATAGCTTAATTTTTTACTTGCATGTGCAATACGGACATTCAAAACATAAAACATATGGCTAGCCAACAGCGCACACTCGGGACAAGGAAAGTTAAGTATTTATTCTAGTTTAAGCCATAAAGGAAATTTAATGTTAAAGAAAGTGAATGCCACCTCAGAATAACAGTCAAGATACATCAGTGTCGATTCCTGTGTACTGGTATGAAAACACAGGATGCTGTGATTAACACCTTGGAGATTTAGTACACAGCTCCAGAAATCATCACACTCTTCCAGTAAACGCCTTCACTGTGGTTGCTACCAGTTCGTGAATAGCCTTTCCCTGACTTATGTGTGTGTTTAAGACTCCAATCAGGATGTTAGTACAACCAGCCCTCCTTACTCACAATACAGGATAATCAAAGCACAAGATGATAGGACTCAGCAAGACAACTGATAATTCTGTTAACAGTTGCCAGACAGTTGGCTGGGTCTTGCTGGTCTATGAGCCTTACAAGTCAGACAGTAATGACTAGCAGATAAAATAAGCAGCAGTGCAAGTCTGCATTTAATCACTCGGGTTCACAGGCACTCTGCAGAAACAGAGATCAGCCCAGCAAATAGGATCTTGTCTTACAGTCCTAATTAATCAAAGTGTCTTCTCACATGCTTCAAGATACATGCATGAACCAAGAATCTTCCTGAATTAGGATCAATCCCAGGATTCAAGGACATCCAAGTACTTGCTAAGTTTCTATTTAATCTGTAAAGCCAGTTGTTCTGCTGAATCTGCAGGACTCAGTCTGAAACTTGTGGCATTGTTAAAAACTAGATAATAGTCATCACAGCAGTGCAATAACAAAGAAATCTGCAATAGGAAGCTTCAACCACAGCTTTCAGTTTAGACTTTGATATCATCTTTTTAATCACTCCCCTTTTACAGAAATGGATTTGATTTAATTGAACTCCTAAAAAACCCTCTCTAATCACACTTCATCAGCATGCAATTATTATTCAAAGGAAACCATATGTACTATTAGGCACTCTTAATTAAAATAATGCATATAATCTGCTTCAGTACCTAATAGTCCTTTTCCTTGATGTTCATTATTCTTTTTCTTCCATTATTGTGACAATACTTTCTTTTTTTCTATTTTTCCTCATCTATCCCCATTTCATTTATACACATTTTCGACATTAATGATCATATCATCAGGACACTGAGATGCATTAATACACCATCATCTGAGATGAATTAATATGCCACCATCCTTAAAAACTCATTGCGTAGCATGACCTTCAGAATGTGTCAGACCTGACCACCGAGGTTTGTGGAAAGACAGAGGAAATGCTGTAACAGGAGCCTCAAACTACATTCTGTTTTGTCTGAATTTTATTTGCAATTATGAAGTCTTCTAGGTGGCCACACTGGAAGAACGTATGCTAGGCAGCAGTCAGTCCTTAGAGTGACAGGGATTGGGGAGAACCAGGGACAATGGATGGAAGAAATTAAATCCAGAAGTTGAAGAACTTGAAGAAAAGCATCAGTGAGGGGTTGAAATAGTGGTTCCTTGAGGAACTTGGAAAACTTGGACAGTCAATTCAGCATCAATTCAACAGAATAGGCATTATGAAAAGATTCACAAGAACATTACGTATTAAAGTCTCCCTATTCTCTCAAATTCAGGACAGCTAAGATATTTAAAAGTTATGAAGAGAAAATACTGTTATTTTCTCTAGTTACCTTTTGATCTAAAGGTATCTAAAATTTTTCCACTCAGATCACCTTTATCAGTAACGATTGGAGCAGTGATAGTTCATTAAACATTACAGACTGGCTGAGGGAGAGACACTAGTGAACCATAGTGCTGAGGATTCAGAGGAAGCTGAAAATACGTAATTCTGTAGTATATAGCTCAAAGAAAAGACCCATAAACATTAACAGACATGTTCCACTTCTGGGGAGAATTGGACAGATAATATACTGAGACTATCCCCAGACACCAAGATACACTGCAGTACCCACAAAGAGGCTCAATTCACTTGTTAAGGAATTACTTCAGTTAGGATTACATTCTGCTCTTGGATGTATTCGCATGGTAGTTACCAAGCCAGAAAGGTATTTAAGCTTCTTACTGATATCATAATTCAGAGATGCAATTTCTGTGAATTTTTTACAGTACTTTTCAAATCATAAAATTCTATCTTCAACATATATTGTACAAGACACACAGAATAAGAAGTAATCAGTTAACTTACATTAATAATTTGAAATTTAAATCTCAAAAGGAATTCTCCTATCTCCTCCTGTAATTAAACAGTATAACTTAACAAATAAAGGTGGGGGAAGATCGGTTGTTTCATTTTAAAAAGAAAACATTAATTAAAGATGAATAAGTTTGGAACTGAGCAAGCTCCCCTCAGGCTTGGGGAAAATGCCAAGTCTGACAAACTCTTTGAGCCTTAGGGAATCCTGGGTCAGTTTGATGAACCTACTGAAATATTTTATAATTAGCTGGCATGCTCTTGATGCTACCAATTTACCTGAAAAAGAAACTCCCTCACCTTTCTAAGTTGTCCCTGAACAACAATGAATAAAGACCTAAGAAATAATGTTTCTCATCACTGAATGCTTATATAAACAGAAAGCTCAGAAGAATGTCCTATGCTATAGAATGGTCCTTGAAATTCATAAGGACTCTAGCAATAAAACTCAAACTATATGAAGGTAGAACTGAGGTTTATTACCATGTCTGGGCCTGTAATAATGCAAATGCTATTAAGATAGTCAAATTATGATGGCCATGTCATTCCACTGCACCCTACATTTATGTGGGGCCCTGTATTAAAGGCATAAAGGCAGCATGATATAGTGGGAACAACAAAGATTAAAGAGAGAAGAACATTTTAAAAGTGCATTATCTTACAACACTGCAGGAAATATTAGTACTTGCTCAAGCAACAGCAGTTGCTTTTAAGAAAAATTAAAAAATCAATGTTTACCTAGAGTATGGCACCATGGTTGCTCCAGGTAATATTTGTTTTAAGTATCTTATTATTTATAATTATCATTAGTGTCTAAGCACCAAAAATACATTACATGTCTCACAAAACAATTAAAAAGACATCTATTCTGGAAGGCTTAGTGCCTATCTTAAGCTTATCTGATAGAATCAAACAAAGAAAGGGGGCTATGGCATATGAAATACACAGGCTACTTGAGACTATCTAACTAGTCTCGCTGTAAGAACCAACTCAAAGTTCAGGACTCACCTTGTTGGTAAGCATTGTATTTTTGTTAGCTTCTGGTCTTGCTAATGATTCCATAACTTTTGTTTTGGCTTAGCCGAATGCCTGTTTCCTGTCAGTTTTAGATTAACTTTCTGTAACAAATGAGTTTGTAAGAGATCTAAATATGGGCAGATAGAGAAGGAGGCAAGTTTTGTCTGACAGGTAACAACAAGAATGAAGATCTAATGACTGTACTGAAAGATGATGATGAAAGGGACATTGTTGAAGAGAGTGACGAGGCAAAAAGAAAATATTTGAAAAAGGCAAAAGATTTAGAAAGAAAAGCAAGTTGGAATTTGCTACATAACATAAACAGGAGCCTGGGGAATTTCTGAAAGAGAAGATGGCAAGATTAAAAGGACAGCTGAGGAAGATGATTTTGGCAACACCACCACAGATGGATTACGGAGAAAAAACACTTGCACAAGCAAATGTGTCAAGACAAGAGAAGATTACAATGCTGTCAAGTGGTTTGATCACAAGGCCAGAGAGACAAGGATGGATTTTTAGAAATAATACAGAATGAAAATGCATCAGACGAAAATACTCAACAAAGTTCTTCAGCATTAATGTGTAGGCAGCATAATTTTCCCATTCTATGTAAAATTCCATATAAATTGTTCCCAAAACTGAAGAAGTACTGCAGAAGATGGCATTGATATATAGTGAACAGAGTAGTGGGAGGGCTGACAGTATCCAAAGTGATATATGCATGCATGTGTGTGTCTAAGTGTACTTGCATACACCAATGAAAACTTCATATCAAACTTCTCCTATATGTTACAATTGAAGACAGAGACGTTACAGATAAAATTAGATTTTTCAGAACTAAAAATAAAGACTTTGTAGACAATAAAAATTTCCTTTTCTTCCCCTCTGCAGTAGAAAGGCAATGTATAGAGGCATGTGATGTACTCTGAACAGCTTTCAACTAAATGTAAATAAATTTCAAAAGAAATTTCTAGAAAATTTTGCACTATGTCTACATTGGACATCAAAAATATCAAACACATTTTCAAGTTTTTTGTTTGCATATTCAGAGAAACTAAAAAACCCTACAGAAACTGTTCTGATCTCTTGGATATACCATAATGTTGTAATAGCTTCTGAACCCTAAGTAACAATATTCTCATCCAAGCCTCATCCAGTTATAAGGATATGGGGCATTTGTGGGCTAACAATCTGATCAGAATGCACACTTGATACTGGATTTAATAAATAAATATAGTTTTCTTTTACAGACCTACAGAAAAAGACAAAGCAAGCATAACAAGTAACAAACTCAGTTTTTTTAACACATTTTAAAGTCCATTTCATTTTATGAATACTGACCTCAAATATTTGAAACAAGAAAAATGGAACTGACAGTCTAAATCTTGTGGTTTCTAGGACCTGCAAACTGCGTACTGTTCAGTGGCCACAGTCCACCATCAGGAGGCTTGTCCCAAGAGACAGCACGTAGGCATCTCCATGTCTGTCCATTCCCAAATGTTAAAACCTTCCATACTGAAAATAGCAGGCACTAGACACAGATTAGACCACTACATTATGTTGATTTTGGCAATATTTTAACTCCAGTCCTCCAGAATTCCCCTGCAAAAAAAAAGCCCATGCCCCTGAGACAGAGGTTTGACTATATGTCTTCAGTAGAGTTTACTGCCTTTCCTGCTTATTCTGCTCAAGGAACAACTGACATTTGCAAAAGAGGGATGAAGGGGGAGACTAGTACCATCTAAGCATAAGGCTTTATTTGTATAGAATATTACACTGAAAGAGCCCAGTAGCTATTAGTGATTATTAATCTTCAATTACAATAATAGCCATATTAAACAAAAAAAGAATAGGCTATGCTGCAAGTCATGAAAAAAGCCTTTTTAATTGTCAGGCCTGCTAGTCTAAAAGACTCTTGGCCCTATTCATTCAGTAGTTCATAATTAAAGTGCTAATGTATATTAGAATTCTCTGATCTCGAAATAAAGGATTCTTTTACCAAAGAATTTAAGAACACAGTAGTTACAGGAAATTCAAGTTTCCAAGTAAAAAGTAAAAGAAACAACCAAAAGTAATGTAATATAATTAAGGAAAAATTATTTTTGTTGAAGAAGGAAAAACTTCATGAGTAGTTATTCTGGATTGTGGAATAGTTCATTACGTGGAAAAGACCCTTCTCTTTAATAGTTAAATACAATCTAGGGAGAAGGGAAGTATATAACATACCAGTAGGAATGTTAGCTAAATTATCTCAAAGTTCTTTATTTTAAACTAACGAGTAGAAGTAATTAATATATCCTGAAATCTAACTTCAATGAGCATGACTTATCATAACAATTTGTAGTATCTCATCCATGATATTTTATTTTCATTCTGATTTCATATTTGAGGGAGAAGATAGTCAGCAGCATGTCATGTCATGACGTTTCATCTACACTAGTGCAAATAAAACCAACTATGTGTAGTCATCTACATTATGTACAAGCATTATCTTAAACACTCAACGTCAGCAGAACTCTTAACATACAGTCTCCTCTTTTGTGTCTTAGCGGTTAAAGACAATGACTGAAACTTGACTTCAAAAACCAAAGGAAAAGTATTCCAGAATTAATTTTGGCTTTTAGTCTGCCAAGAAGAATCTGCTTGGGTCACTGGAGATGTTAACTGGAGTATCTGTTTTCCCACTCAGGTTAGATGACAGGTATTAAAAAAAGCTGGTAACTAAAAGGGATAGAGTTAGCAAGCCAGTAAGATCTCACACCACTTATCTGCCAATACCACCAGTCACTTCTGAAAATGAAACTTGAGCTTTGGAAAAAGCTTTCAAAAGCAACCTCTGGCTCAAAGATATGACTGGACACCAGGCAAAGCTAGCTCTTACCTCAGCTCTGATATTGTCATCCCTTCACTCACAATCTGCTTCTCTGCTAAAGTGATATTATGTACCTCACAGAGGTTAAAAAAAAATTCAACAAAGCCTGATTATATACTGTGGTTATCAACCCGCATTCAGTTTCATTGAGCTTTGGATTAGGCAGTTCAAAACATTTTATAAACAATATAAACATACTACTGTTGCTGTTTAGCAGCGCAAAGGATGTGTTTTGCATTTTTCTCTTCATTACTTCCTTTGAATTAAAACCACTAAGCCTTGCAAAAAAAGCAATACAACTCAGTCTCAGTGGACTACAGCAGCCAAACTGAAAGCCAGCAAGAGCTTCTTAACATTAAACACTGTTTCCATCAAAACCATGTGACTCAAGATCATCATGTTTCCTACACGACCTCTAAAAGCAAAATTTCTAGATCTGCTGCCTGTTGAGACACTATGAAATCCAAGATTATTTGAACAGACTAACTTCAAAGTTATTAGTTCTTCATTCTCAAAGTCACAGTTTAATAATTTTTAAGATCCAGCTAGTCATAAAAGAATGGAAGCTTAAAAGTCCACTACAGCTATGGAAAATGGTGTAAAAATAGTCCAGGAAGCAGATCTCAGGAGACTCAAGAATTTTACCATAGTATATAATTCCCAGTGCCATTGCTTTATTTTGTTCTTCAGAAAATACAGGCAAATCATACAACCCAAAAATGAAAAGTTTGGGCATGCAGAGTTGCCTATCTTAAGTTCAAGTAGTTTGGAAAAGCTCAGGCAAAGATTGAGGAGAGTAAATGGTTGCTATTTTTTAATAAATAAAGATTCCAATGAATTAAAGAGGACTCAAAGTCAGACTAGAAAAAATATTTTCTTCCGTCAGTATTAAACTGTGGTTACCTTCCCTCCAAACAATTCGAGATGTTTCCTGTGTTTGAATAAAACTCCAAAGTTGATAGAAAGACTTAGCTTTAGATCGTGGATGTGCTTTCTACAGTTTCTATGAAAATTTAGTCCAAGCTGAGACTAGAAACTTTTAAAAAAGTGTCTTCAACCCTTATGACCTTTGAAATTTTACTGTTTTCTTTGGTTTCTCATGAAAATGACAAGTGCTAACCTGTAAATCAAATTACTATATTTCTTTCTGTTAAACTTCCAATTTTCTATGACTGCTTCCATGTTTCTCCTATGCCTTATATGAATGACACGAGACCCATGTTCTGATGGAGGAGTTCTGAAGTATAGTGCCTCAGGTTAAGAGCCTGCCAACAGCCTCTAACAGAAATGCCATATGAAGTACACGGACTATGGGCAGACATGCCCCAAATAAAAAATACATGCAAAAGTAAACTTACACCTAAAGCTGTTACCATAGGAGTGAAATTAAAATAATCTCTCATAATAGAGAGATTCTGAAGGAGGGTTCCCTATGTGTATGTCCATTTTAAATTGCTCTTTAAAAATTAACGTGAGACTACTAACTGAATTGCTGTTATGTATGTGCCTAGAACATAACATGCAAGTAAAGTAATGAAGAGAAACACATGATTATGCAAGCTACTATATATTTCAATACTCTGTTTGAAAGTCATTTAAACAACTTTAGCAGTTCACATTAGACAAAATGAAAGTAGGTAAAAATAAATGGAAATGAGGATATGGAAACTGCTTGTTAGCAGCTTCTTGATTACAAACTGTTCTGCTTAGAAAGCATCCTTAAAGCACAGCCAAGGAGCTCTACTTAAGCACTGTCAATGAAGACATTCTGCAGTGTCCTAGAAGATTTACAGTCAGTATGAAATGCTGCAGTTATGCAAATTGAGAAGACAGACCACACGACAGGTGCTATATTACAACAGGTTGTAATATATAAAGTGACATGTTGCTGGATTCCTCAAACATGAATTGAATCTCGAGATTCGTCTTAGTCTCATGTAATAAGTGCACTGATTTCAGTCTAATTCACGTGTAACGGGGAATTGCCTTTTCTAGATTGTGAAGGCTGGGTATCCAGCAAAAGATCACTGGAAAGGATTACAGACCAATGCTTTATAGCAGTGAGGACCATGACAGCATTACTTTGGTCAGTTATGTCCTTGCCTGCCAAAAGTACTAAAGCTTTAAGACGTTTCACTAAAATCCCTTTTTCTTAAGTAACATAAAAGGTATGATGATATAAATAGCTTTAAATGAGATACTGGATTGTCATCACAAGTACAGGGTGCATTTTAAGGTAAAGAGGCATTTTTTTGCTGTTCCTACAATATTCTCAGAAGACCAGCTCTATTTCTATGATCTACATCAGTGAATTCAAGCTGGAATCTACAAAACTTGAAGGTTTTTAATGAAATGAAACATATTTCAGCAGCATATGTCACAGCTTTTCTAAGTGATATACATTCTCCACCGAAAGGAAGCAAGTTTTTCATTTCGTATATCCTCATAATTATTTCAGACTCACACATAAGTCTTAATCACAACTGAGACAAAGAAGGCACAAGCAGCAAATAGAATCATACCGCTTTCAATATGGTGACGTAGTGAAAATTACAGAATATGAAGACAGACACTATGGGTTTTTAAAAAAATGTTTCTTGTCTGCTTCTGAAAAACAGCAAAAACCCAAAACCTACCCAAATGCATGCCTACAAGATTTATCAAATAGTACCTTAATGTTTAGCAAAATTATCCCTAAACAAGAACTAGGTTACTGGATGAAATATCTCTATGGAAGCAGGACAACTGAATTCTTAATTTAGTGGAAGAACATGGTCAATTTCTTGTTACTATTTCTGTTTCTTTTTTGTCCTCTCCAAATGCTAGAACAGACTAAAAGTACATAGCCTGAACTATAAGCAGGAAAAAAGAGTTTTAGAATTGAATGTACTGAACAAAACCACATGTTTCCATTTTTGTGTTCCTCACTTCTTTGGTTTCTAACCCAAATTCAAAGAACCTCAGTACTCTAAGAATCATTAAGCACGAAGTCAGAACTTACTCATGGAAAAAATGTACAATAATCTTCATGAAAATGCAGTAATAATAAAAAATAATCAAACTTCCAGATTTGCTATTACTGAAAATAATATGGGTTTTCACAATGCTTTTGTGTAAACAGTGCATCTGGGATGGCCGATATCTTCAAACAACCAGCAACCACAGTCTGACTAACAGTATGCTAACCAAAATCAGTAGCTAGTTGTGGTAAAAAAAAAAAAAGAGCATATCCTATCCGTCCCCTGTACAGAAAGTGTCACATGCCTTTCAGCTTTAGAAATTTATTAAAATAGCTTATGCATCATATACAAGCTCACTTATGTTTGGTGTCTCAGCGCTGGCCATTTGGGGATATTAGTTTAGGCCTGTGCTCAGGACTAGAGTCTGGCAGTCAGCACAGCTCCGTCAACATAAACCAGTGACCATGTTCAAGTACTGAGGAGAATGCACTCTTAGTCTTCAGCTTTACTTTCCCCTGGAGACCTGGGACAGGCAGTTATAGAGAAATGCCCATAAATAGCATCACTTCACTACTAGTAAATATACTAGAAAACAACTTTATGCACTCTAATATTTTTCTAAGTGTTTGCCATTTTAAAAACTTCGTACATATTTGTAAGTATTGATCTCTTCTGCTTTTAAAATTCCACCAGGAAAACTTACCAGCAATTTATTGTGCATATAAACGGAAGATGAAAAGTAGATTGCTAACACTAACATATCATCTGTTTCTGGACAGGCTGAATGCATGAGATATTAAATGGTTCACAGATTTACAGCCCTTTATTTTGGATCTAGAGCGCAGTTCTTAAAAATGTGCCCATGCAGCTACTGTCTTCTGTTAGAAAATCGGAATGCAACTGTCCAATGTTTGTCAGAATTGGGGTGCTTCTGCTGATGTTAGAACCTGTTTTCTCTAGCAAGAAAGTAGTATTTCTCCTGACAGTATACAAGTGCTGAGTAGTCAAGCCAAGGACAGTCCCAAGTCACAGGACACTGCTCTCCCAGTGACGTACTGACATGGGCTGAAGTGCACCAGCCAAGTACCATTTGAGAAGTCCCTCACTCTCCCGCAATGTGGTCTGGAAAACCAGTGACAGTAGAGCCCAGCAGGAGGCATGGGGAAAAATTATATGTCCCTTGTATGGGTAGAATTTCATTTTTTTAAAAAAGATGCTGAATCTCTGCTCTGACAGCTAGTCAATGAGAGACTGATGATATAACTAACAGTATGATGAGATAAAAGCACTTGCTGTAGATTCAGACACTGACTGTACCCAAATACCTTAAGATTTGTTTGCTTTTGTTTCACTAAAAAAAGCAAATGGCTTTCGAGTATCCTTGTCTTTTCCCAGCAAATACAGATTAATTAAAAAAATGTGCCAGATAAACATAAACAAGATTTTAAGTAGAATTCTTTCATTAAAAATTCATCTTCTCTGTTAACCACATATTGTTATTTGAAAAAACAAGCTCTCTGAGGTAGACTGTAATCAAATATGTTAGAGTGATACTGTCATATTTGATGTGGCAGCCTCCACAAAGCCATGGTCCGTGCTACAAAAAAGGCTGTTCTGATATTATCACACTGTTTCCCTTTCTGTATCTTTTCAGAGGTGTGATAAGAAGGTGCTCTAACAGGTAAATTGTGCAGTGCAGGTCATGAACAATCTTGTTTGGAATACACACTGCACAGATGTATGCGGTTTTATGGGGTTTGGTATTAATGTTTAGAAGTAGATGGGAAGTTCATAATCAAGACATGAATATTATCACACTCTTGTTCTCTTCTTTCCTCCCATGACGGTGTTTTGTGAGTTTACTTCTAATACAGTAGAGAACAATGCAGTAATATTTCTGTATGAAGTAACATCCTTTCAAATCACCAGACATAAGCAGGAGTGATCAAATTTTCAATGGAAAATCAGTGGAACAAGAGCTTTTCAAAGACATATAGCAATAATCTTAATGGGATAACTAGCAATCATGTCAATATTGCATTGCTAGTTAAATACAATAAGGCATAATGGGAAATTTTGGAAAGAAATTGTCTATAATTTCTGTTGTTTTTTTTTTTTAAATCATTGAAACATAAAGATCCTCCCAGTGAAGGATGTTTTAAAGTTTTGAAGTAAATTACATTCTTAATTTTGATTTTTTTAAAAAATGGTTTCTTTAACAAAACCTACACAATACTTAATTTACTTAATTTTTTCACATTTAAATAATTTTATGTGGGTTTGACTGATATAGCAGAGCTGTTTGGAACAGCAAATAACTTACTAATTTAGGATTATGTTATATTTCAAAAGCAGTGATGTAAATGAAGCATTTAGAACATACAGTTTTTAAGATAAACTGGTTTAGAAATGCATTTGAGTATCTGTAACACACTCATCTGGAAAAAAATTGTTACTTAGAAAACAATCAGAAAAAGTTCTATATGACAGATCCTTATTTTTCTCTGTCCTGTGAGATTTTACTGTGGATAGAGATTTCTTCCTAAAAGAAGGAATGCAAATGAAAGATTCACAACTTGATGTAGCAAAAGGAAAACAGGAGAGACAGAAGAGTTTTGATTAACTCATATCCTCAACGTTCAGCATTCAGTCCTCCACATTATGCAAAGTATCTACTGAGGTACAAGCAAGTTTTGTTGTGGTGTTTTTTTTTTTTTTTTTAAACCATGATACAATGTCATTATAGTTTTGGTACTTCAGCATAAAAAGAAATGTTTCATTCTCTTTGCCTCATTAGGATCTCGTGTGAGGCTCCTGTCAGCTGCAAGTTTGTTCAGTTTATCTCAAGAAAAAAGGAAGAAAAAAGCTTAAAATTTTTCTTAGATATGTCAATCAAAAAGATTGCACTGGCTGGAACATCAAGTTCAGAGAACATCATTCATGTTGGTTAAGATAGAATCTTTCTGTGGCCCCTTTTTCTTCATCACTTTTAGACATGACAATATTTATGTAAAGGCCCAACCTCACTCTGCAATTACCTCAAAATCTAACTGCTCTGTACAAAGGTGTCAATGATTCCAACATGTATTATGTGCTATTTTTTTTCCATTGAAAAGTACTTTCTTTAGGATCACAGTGTCACAAAAGATAAACAGTATTCAAATTTGAATTGGCCAGGGACAGCAGGCCTGACATCCAATCTTACAGCATCTCCTTACTTGGCTGTGTGAAAATTATTAAAATTCCAAAATTCTGGTGATTTATCTCAGGTTCTTCTGCAGGCTACATTCATTTATATCCAAATATACAGCTTTCTTTCCAGTCACATAGTAAACATATCCTCTTCTTATTCACTTTCTTTCATGTAGCTATGTTTTTATTGCATTTGCAATAGGTGCTACACTAAACAGCACATTGTATCAGGTCTTTCATTCTAAGAGACATACCTGTTTTAATGTGCTCATATAAC
This sequence comes from Athene cunicularia, assembly GCF_003259725.1. Lineage (NCBI taxonomy): Eukaryota > Metazoa > Chordata > Aves > Strigiformes > Strigidae > Athene > Athene cunicularia. The sequence goes on along the minus strand of NW_020799110.1, from coordinate 7,540,449 downwards.
TTTACAATCTCTTATTCATTATCATGTTGTCTGTTTTTACGTACTTAGGAATAGCAACTGTTAATATTTGAGACTACGAATTTATTTTTTTTTAATGTCAAAATAAAAGTATTGATCGTTCGAGATCAAAATGCCACTCTAGTTTCACGGCTCCTTCTTCAAGAAGGCAGCTCACATGAATGAGCTGAGGAGGAACACAGCCGTTGCAAGGAACTTTAAAACACTGTTTACTGTGGTTTCAATGAACGTGGTGCCACCTCATGCAGTGTGACTTATCCAGTGGAAAACTGTATTTCATTTTGCTGCCATTTTAAATAAAAGCCAGTGATAGAGTAGAAATACAATGTGTGTTTCTCAGGAAGAGTTTAATTCTCATCTTGTAAAAGCAGTTAATGTTGACCTTTGGATCAAGCAGATTTCTAGACCCAATTATATAACATGCTCTGTGCACTGCTGGGGTACCCAGAGTATAAATCATGAGACTGCATACAGCTGTCTTAAAACTCATTGTCACTCCCTTTCCAGAGTTGTGAATAGTCTTAAAGCATAGCAGAAGGCATCCGCATAGAATAGAATAAAATAGAATATACTATTTCAGTAGGAAGGGATGTACAACGATCATCTAGTCCAACTGCCTGACCACTTCAGGGCTGACCAAGTTAAACCATGTTGTTAAGGGCATTGTCCAAATGCCTCAAACACTGACAGACAGGGTACCAACCACCTCTCTAGGAAGCCTGAGGCAGAGTTTGACCACCCTCTTGGTAAAGAAATGCTTCCTAATGTCCATCTAAACTTCCCCTGGCACAGCTTTGAACCGTTCCCACACATCCTATCACTGGATATCAGGGAGAAGAGCTCAGCACTTCCCCTCCTCAGAAAGCTGTAGAGAGCAAGGAGGTCACCCCTCAGCCTCCTCTTCTCCAAACTAGACAAACGCAAAGTCCTTTGCCACTCTTCATAGGAGATTCCTTCCAGCCTTTTCATCAGCTTTGTCCTTCTGGTTACAGTCCTCTTGGCTACCCAGAATGAGAAAGGCAGAAACTTTAAATGGCTCTATAGGGTATTATCTTCTTTGCATCTGCTAAACTGGCTGTAGAAAATTATTAGCTGTTAGTGCCATTCCAGCCAAAACAACAGACTGTTGAGCATATAGCTTTTTGTTTAAGAACTGGTATTAATTTGTCTTTCATTTATTTACGTAATTTCCTCAATTAAATAAACTGTAATTATTTAACTGCAGCTTGTGGTAAGCAACATAGTTTGCAAAAAATGAATAGCACAACAAAACCACCAGAGTCTGAGTAACTAAATATCAAACCACTCCACAATTCAAGTCTGACCAGATTTGTGGTTTGATTTAACTCTGGAAGAGAGCTTCCTTAAACACGAAGCAGAGGAACTAATTTTTCTTTAGGTACTGAGCAACACATAAAGCTGCCTTATGAAACAAGTTTTTTAATGGTAAATAAAAAAAGTGGTTACCTAATAAAACTGGGAGATGCAAATCTGCCTTCTCAGAGTTCACTTTTCATTAACTCACCATAAATAGTGCCCCCACTAAGATGGGAAAGCATTTTTAGGAATTTCACAGAAACGTGTACTTCCTTAAGAGTCAAGTAATGGATATCCTCTAGATTTTCAGCAGATATTTCCCAAATGGATTTACTAATCCTAAAGCATATTTACAAAACCTGCAACAGACTTATAAAAACAGATATGCAAATCTTCCTAATAAATCCTAAATAAAGTTTTGATTTAGACATTTTCCTATGCACTTTACAGGTAAATGCAATAGATTTATTTCTAAATCACAATTTTGGGGCTCAGCTGTTAGCATCAAAATTACAAATACAGCCCTTACACATTAACTCTAATTAGGTTTTAGAAATTCCAATCAGAACTTCCACAGTGAGTTCCTGAAGTCCAGATGTAATAATGAGTTTCCTAAAAGGCTCTGTAACTTGTTCCTCATGTCCTCCTTCAAAGTTCAGAAAAAACACATTCCAGCAACAAGGCACCCTAGTCTTTTTGAAAAGTAGAAATTTGTTATTATTTGTCACTTTTAGCCATGATGCTTCTACAATTCTACTGAAATAACAACAACAAACACGGACAGGACTTTTTAAATTTAAGGCATGTATTTTAGGCAGATCTAAGTATCACCTTATGATAGGGTACGTAAAGATCTAATCTTCCGTGGACCAATTTCAACACTCTTTCAGTTCAAATTTCAAAACTTATCAAAAATTATGCTGTTGCTGAAATAACTGCTTCTATGCTACTCTCTTCACGCACTTCTCACTGTCATTCTCAAGCAAGCACTAAAGCTTGTATGGCAAATCAGATCTGAGAGCTGAAAACAAAACAACCCCCTAAAGCAAGAGCAACCACAAAATCAAATGATTACTTTTCGGTCAGATCGAACTCAATCCTGCTCACTCCGTGGTAGCATTCAGATTGGCTTAGGGGAACTGTGAAACTATAAAGTCAGCAGCATTCAAGTGATGGATCCTTTTGATGATCTTAATTATCACATTAGTTTGAAAGTCTTTTGAAAATCCAGTTCCAATAGCAGGTGCTGAACACTTGACATTCAGGTTCAGAATCTGATAGAAGATAGGTGACAGGAAGGGAAGAGGTAGTAAATTAGAAGTGATGTATCAAAGACAGGGAAGAAAGCATTTCTTGTTATTTTAAGAATTTTTTACTTTTCCTGAGATACTTCTAAATATAGGAAAAATGTTTAACTGAAAACTTAAATTCCAATAGTGTTCTTACACAGTAAGGTGAAAAATTATATTAAACCCAAGATGTGTAACAGTAAAACTTTTAAGATTACCACATCTTTAAGTATTTATATAAATTAAGTGTTACTTTAATTATATTTCTATAATCCCTTATATTGCATATGGACTTTCTATTAAAAAGATCTGACAGATCCAAAAATCAAAGGTCATAGCGTGCTGAGCCACAAGCTCTGCTCATACAAGGGAATGTCCTCTACATATCAAGTGAAAATAATGTTGATTCAATCAATTTGCTTTTTTATGATACCTAAAACTTCTGTAGCAGAACGTTTATTCCACTGAGCCTAATCAAGATTTCAGTTGCCTAAATAGAAGTAGTTAGTCTTTTGTCTTCAGAGTGCTCCTCTACTTCCTTTTGGGGCTGACTCCCCCTCTCAAGCTCAGCAATGTCAACATGGCATAGTACTGGGTTACTGATGGGATGCAGAATATGGCTTATAATTTAATTCCCAAATAGGTCTTATATTCACAAAGCAGAACAAACCCACACATTTTATTTTGGAATATAATGAATTATATTTGCAGCTGCTGCCTCTCATTTTGCACCTGAAAAATCTGAGAGTGCATCTGCACTTATGGGCTCAAACACTTTGTGAGCAGCTAAAAATCTGACTAATAATTTTCTTTACACATAGGCTTCATGTAGATCATTGGGTCATACACTGGTTGAAGCCAGAGTGAACTCCACCGAAGTACACTGAACTAGTACTAAAATGGAAATTAGATCTAAGCTCATCGGTTTACATCAGGTTCATTTATCTGACAGAGGGCACTAATCATGAGTTTTAAAAAACAGAATCTGAATGCTTAACACAGGCTGGCACCTTGACAGATGCAACGATGTTATTTAAAATGAGATCAATCCAAATGATAGATCAAGAAAACAACTCACAGATTAATTTAAAAAATTAAAAAGTACACAATCTTCACCTCTGTGTTCTAAAGATATTTTTAAAAATAAATAAGCAATAAATACCCTAGAATCATGAATTAGTGCAACAATAAGCTAATTTGAGCAGAAGTCAGTGAATTTCTGTTTGTTTTTTTTGTTGCCTTGGATATTTTGGAAAGTCGTGATAAAAAGTCTGCCAGTTTGTGTGCTGTACAACTGTAAGTACATTGAGCTAGAAAGTTGAGATTTTGTTGATTTGAGAATTATAAAAAAAACCCCAATTGTGTTACATTTAAAATATCTTTTAAAAATATACAAAACATCACTGAATGGACAATCTTTAACAACATATCTTTTTTGGGGGCAAATTACTCTCCTTGACTACAATATATATATATATATTGCTGAGTTCTGTCAGTATGTATTTACATATTTGCCAGTTTCATTACCCAAATAATAAAACCCACATATTCCTTGGCCCTATCAGAATGGAAGGCATCATAAATTATTAACAAAAGTAATCACAAAGTTCACTTTAAATTAGATCAGAAACAAATTTAGTCATGAAATTGAAAGTAGTTTTAACATCATCCACATCAGTCATATGCAAAAGTATTGCTATTTATTTGGCCATGTAAGAATTAGAACTCTTCTGTCACAAGAAAGTAAATGTTCTTCCTTCACAGTTCATTCTTCTAAAGATGTAAGCACATAAACGTTGATGGATCACATATGAAGGCAGCAAAACAGAGATTATATTATTGCTTATCTGCAATAATTTAGAACAGATTCATGCAGAAATTTACAATTATCTCAGAATACACAGATGCATTATCCATGTACACCTACTACTGATACATCTAAACAACAAAATAAATGGGCTATCCTTTCAGACAAGAATTCTCTGAGATTTAAGAATTCTCACTTTAAAAGTGATATATCACAACTATAAAAAACCACTACTTTTTCATGAATGATTTGTCAAAGGAGGTATTGTTCAGGATAATTTTCTTCAAAATAAGGTGAACATAAAACTGTATCTCTTTTTCTACATAATCATATTATATTTAGAAGAAAGGCTGCAGCATACTAGAATATACTACTACATCATTCCAGAACAATTTCTATCCTTCTGAAATGTTGCTTTTCATTTATTGGTTACTAGACTCTTTTCTTAAAACATTTTTAGGTCCAAATGCTGTACTTTGTAACATTCATTTAAATTTTGAACTAAAACTATGTTAAAAGATAATACAGATACTGTATCTTTGAAAATCAATATTATATATGCGTGGTTGGAATTAGACTACAATTTATGAAACTCCTGGCCATTAGTTTTATAAGAAGGTATTAAAATAAAAAATAGCTTCATACCCAGTATATGATCTCTGCTTATGAAATAGAAATATTATTTCCACTGTAGGAAAGGTACATCTTTCATACTGCTTTGGTTTTATGGTTAGTTTGCTACAGATAATACCCAGCCCCTGGCCCAAGGAACTGCCGACAAGAACTCCTGTTGGTTGACTAAATTATGTTAACACACAGGCTATTTATTTTTTTATTTATATTTATATTTATTATTATATAATAACAGGTTATTATTTATTGTATCTATTCTGTTGGACTCAGATGGAAACAGAAGGGATCATACTTGAACTTGTAGGTCCCGAAGACAAAACTGACCAGTAGAAGTCCAAGATTATTTGCCTCTGCCCCTTCTTGCTACCCGAGCAGGAATACTCTTACCTGCCATGTGACGTGAGCAGCCTGAAAGCCCTGTTTGGTGACTAAACAATGCCCTTTCTTCAGTAGGAATGCACTCAGGAAGGTGGGTTTTGCTTTCCTACACTACATGCTTAGAATAAACTGTTTCAGTGTGGTTATCACTTATTGTCTGGGGCAGAGCATTAACTCCTTCTACAGCACAACTGAACCAAGATCTGGTTAACAGCTTCACAGAGGTGAAACAGGGAGACAGACAGTATTCCCTACACATAATCACTACTCAGCAGAACCTTTCTCTTCTCAAATGTGCTGAACAAATCACAAACCCAAACTCTCTGATGTTATTCCAAGGTGATCTCTTCCCTTGTACCCACTGGAATAAGAAAAAAACAGTTTAACCATCCCCACTGTTTCTGATTTAGGATCTTAGTCCACAATTCTCTGAGACATGTCTACTAATTTCGTAATTCTAGTTTAAGGTTAATCACCTATACCTAGTGTAACATTAATTGGTTTATCTTAGCTGCTTTAATGCTAGAGTGTGTCAGCAAACTACCAGTATTTTTTAATTGTTATCCACCAAGCTTGTGATAAAAACAGATCAATAAACAAGATGTTCTTCCTGGGACTCTGTAATGCCTTTAGTTTATATTCTTTTTTTGACTCATCATAAATTTTTTTTAAAGGTATTTACTAGTATTGTCTCACAATTCTTATACTTTACAAAATTTCTTCGCATTGCCAAATTGAATTTGGGAGGACAGTCTTGCTATCTTTCATTTTAGGAGACCTATTAGAAAATATATAATTGTACTTTTTCAGTTCAAACACCCGATTTAAACACCTGCATATCAACATATTAGGAGACTGAATAAAAGAAAACAAAGGACAACAGCAAACTGCTGTTTCATACATTCAAGTATGTTACAGAAACATCTTTAAGATTTTTATCACTGAGAGTACATCAGGCTTCTTATCTACAACCAGAGTTATAAAACAATTCAGAGCAAGAATTTCAAATAAAGATTATCTGCCACTGGAATAAGATTTTCACAGCACATCTGCAATGAAGGCATCAAAGAGTAGGGCTTTTGAAACAAGTCCAGTCACTCCTATTAGTGCCACATTGACTGTAAAATGCAAGTAGAGAGTTTCAATGTGAAGCATATTGAAGTTCCAGATGTTTATTTTGGCTCTTGACCATGAATTAAGGTCTAAGCTTCCAAAAAAATTTAGCAAGCCCTTTTAATAGAAACTCTACACCTAACCTGACCAGTATTTAAAAGGATTGACAGAATCATGTGGGTATATTCAAGCTTTTATAACATTTGGAATAGTTTCTTTCCTTCTATGGCTTGGAGAACTCAAATCTGCAGCTTCTATTACCCCAAAGTAACCAAATCAAGGCTACAGACCTTTCTAGATGCATGTATCAAACACCCCAACAGTGAAGATGCAGCAAAGAATCTGAGTTTCACTGATTCTGGAAACAGAATAAGGAAAAAGAGGAGTGTGTATTTGTATCCTACCGATTAGTGTGAGAAGTGGCACTCCTAGCCTCCACAATGTGTAAGGCTTTTACATTAAACAGTGCTAATGTAGAACAAAGGTAATTCTTAGAGGGTCTGTGTTTTGCAGCAGAGTTAGAGCTCCACATTCCAAAAAGACTCTTCTAGTAAATAGCCCTTGTTGAGCCTACAATGCTCAAGAAGAGGAGTGCAATTTTTAGTCAGACTTAAGTTTTTTCTTAATCTTTCCATTTAGGTTCCTGCAGGCATCCCCCAACTCAAGAGCATGATGGGTTGGTTCTTAGGAGCCCTTTTTCAGGACACACATTTCTTCTTATACACCATGTAGACACATTATTGGTCTTATACTCCCCTCTGGATGGTCACAATCCCATGAAAAGCTCAGCACCAAGAGGATAGTTCCAGCAGAGTTCAGCTATCAGTTTCATGCTAAAATAGGTGTCAACATTTAAACACAGATTTAAAACCCTATGAATTGGGCTAAGACTCCTGGGAAAGTCTGACATTTTAAAATTCCTTAAGGGAAACCAAACTCTTGAAAATCTGGTTTTGAATTCAGGACTGAGCTCATAAAGGAAACTTCAGGGTCTGTTAAGTTAGAGTGTGTTTGCAGTTATGTCACAGAATAAAATAAATTTAAAAAAAAAGTCAATAATATAGTGTACAACTGTACGCCAAAGGAAGTTATAAGTATGGTCTAAAAAAAAAAACCAAACCCAAACAAATAAACATACATCTTAGCAGCTGTATTTCCCCAGTATTTCTGCAAGTAGGTTGCAAAACCAATTAATTAATCCATAGTACTTAAGCAGCTATTTCCATCTCTTGTTAAAAAGCACTTAAGCGGATACTTAAGTCCCACTGACTTTACCTCATATTCACTCATACGCAAATTGGATTATGTAAAATTAAAAAAATAGAACTACATTATTGATAGTAGAAACTTAGCGTTTTAAGAGGCATGCTCTGGGGAAAGGATTGTCTGATTTGATATCTTTGTCAAGAGATCTGAAGACAGAAAAGAGCTAATATAACAGTCAAGATACTTTTAGAGTACCCAAAGGAAACATCCCTCTAGAATGTTAGTGTCTTGTTTAAAGAAGAGCTCATCTTCCTTGCACAGCCACCAAATGCAGCACACGTATGCCAAGAGTAAAGACTGAATCTTTGGCAGATGAAGTATTTGTTAACCAATAACAGATGCCTATGGTAGTACTGATGCTGAAGAATGGATTAATAAAATTATACTCCGATCAATTCAGTAACTGTCTGAAGAATAGGACAGTGGGAAACACAGGGGAAAAATCAAATAACCCCAGGCATATTCCTACCTATTAGAGTAGGAGGCTTCAGATTTGCTTTTTCAGTTGTTGGATTTTAGTGGTTGAATATAAATCAAATGATTCTATGATTTTATAAACATATGTGCTGACATTCCTTAAAAAATGCATGCACATGTTCAATTATTCAATATCGCTCATAAGAAACATACTTTTGAAATAAAAGCAATACATACAAAATAAATTTTCTCATCACAGTACAAAGCTACTATTGACAAATTGGAAACAATCATTTGACTTGTGCAATAAATATGCAGTGGCTTCTTTGTATAGTCACGATCATCAACCACCATAAAAAAACCCCAACAAACCACAAACAAACAAACAAAAAAAGACATCTGTGATGAAGTACTTTGCTGAGAGTCTGTCACTAACGCAGCACTTGGTAACCAGCTAGAGATGCAGTCAGATTACAAATCTCAACATAACCAAAATAAGGCATTGAAATAAGGTAAATGAAGGCATTGTTGTAGGCAGTGTAACTTCTTTCAAGCCAGGTAAGTCCCACTAACACAGGCACTCACATGGCTTCAGTACAGAGGAGAAAAATGCCCCGTTGGTCACAACCAGCAGTTGAAATTTCAGGACATACCAAATCCGTGCTGAATTCCAGCTTCAGAAATCTAGCTTCATCTTTGAAACATGCCCCAGTCTTTGTCTACAGTGCCAGACAAATCACCAGATTCTGCATGTCAATGCTGGATTCAGGTAATGAGATGGAGTAGTTGCTCAGTTATTGCAAAATAACATTTTTGACCCACGGTATTTCATTTTCTCAAACATAAAATGAGGGTTAAACAATGCTTCCTCTCATTCCTACCTTAATTTCCGTGCTTAGGCAGGTTGCTGTAATTTGGAGTAAAAAATGTATTCTATAAGATGTACCAACACTACTAATCTTGGGTTTCTATCACAAGATTTACAATGATACATTATGTATGAACCTATATGTTTATCCTGTGTTTTTATTGGATCAGATGGAGTCGACATGTATTTGTTTACTTCACTTAAATTGCAACTCTAGCTTGAAAAATGATGCAATGATTTATTTTTTTTTTTATTTTCCACTGACAGTTGGCAGACAAATCTTGAGAGCAACTGAGCAAAATTTAGGTCTAAAAGAGGAATTCAGGAACTGTGTGGTTCTAAACAGCAATCTGCTTAAGAAACATTCCGGCAGAAGCCAATGCTAAGTTTTTTTAAAGAACATACAGTCTTGCTGCAATACCAAAAAGATTTAAGGAATGTAGAATTAATTCTTGTCTGACAGTCAGAGAGCTAGACGGTTAGGACTGTACACGGACAATCCATGGGAATGGTTTCTACACTAACCATGCTACCAATGATGGTTATGTTTTCTTGTTCGTTCAGCTTCTCTTGTTTATTAGAGCCACGGTTTTCTGGTTATTTTCACAGTTGTCAGAGTTCCCTAAGCTGAAAACATTAAACTCCAGCCAGTCAAAAAGAAGCCCAGAAACAATCTTGGAATCCTCAAGTCTTTGACATCTTTCCACAACTTCACAAATAAATGGTGCGGGAGGAAATGGAATTCGTTCTGTCCTGTAACGCTTCTTCCACTTTGAAGGAGTTAATAGCAGGAAAGTCATGGAAGATTTCAGGGGGGTAGGGAATGGAGTTGTTTTTTTATACCTGACTGAACCAAGTGAAGTTGTGTTCAACAGTGCAGCTGGTTCATCAAATTTTAACCAGGGGTTCTGCAATTTCAGCTTATTTTTGAATATTATTGAACCATCAGAGTTCAAATATAAAGTGCAAGAATCCTTGAGGCTACTTGCTTTTAGAACAAAGAACTACTGAAAAATTCCAAGCATATCTACCCTAACTCGGCAACAGCAGATAGAGAATATGCTGTCTGGCCAAACACAGTATGACTGTCTGTCAGAACACCTCCATGTCTTTAGCAGCAAAGTCACCTCTTTCATATCTAATGCTGAGAAAATCCCCACATGGCTCTCTTTTTTTTTTTTTTTTCCTTCTTTGAAAGCTGTTACTTTCCTGTTCACCACAATTAATAGAGCATCACTAAAGTTACTGTGCCAGTTTTTCATCACCAGATTTGTTCTTCTTTTTATTGCTGCTGACAATAGCTACAGAATAAAATAAACATTGTTAGAAGGGAGTTTGCAGCAGGTTTGTATTTACCCTCTGCTTGAACTGGATTATATTATAAATAGCATGCACGAAACCACAGATTTTGATTTTTAGGGAAATTACAGAAAAAGGAACTATCAAAGTTATAGATAAGATTGCATTGCCAGATGAATGGGTATTCCCTATGCTTGTATTAGAGAATTAATGAGACTAAGAAAAAGGGTAAATAGGAATATATATCCCTCCCATGCTTCAAAGGAACAGAACAGTATGATCCTGTTAGAGAACTGCTCAAATCAACATTCCTGTGCTGTACCTTATCTCTGATCAAAATGTGATTTTCATTTACCAACAATCCTGCAGTTCATGCAAGAAGGCTAAAACAAAAACTCTCACTTGTGTTGTTAAGAAAATATGTGCTAAAGCAAACCATTTCTGTGAAATATGCTTGTGCAAAAGAATTTGGACAAGTGTGTTTTTGTGGGAACTCAGTCAAACTGCCACCAAAGACAATATAGTTCTTCTTTGCACATCTCATATAGCATTAAACCGTAAATACCAGTAAGATGCTCAGAACCAGTATATAAGAGGCTGATCAGTGAAGCAAAACAAGTCATTTAAGTTATGGAGAGACTGTCTTGGGCAATTAGTGCATTTCACTGCACCTATGCTGCTACATCACCTTAGGGCAGATGAAACCTGCTGGAATACCACTGCAAAAATTAAGAGATGCCCCAAGTCATCTTGCAATTTCTCAGGAAAAAAAACAAAACAAACATCCAGGTGCTTTTAGGTGTGACACAGCACCCAAATGATACTGCAGGCGATTGTGATATCTTCAAAAAAAGGTCAAATTCCACATGTAAAAATTCAGTGTCAACAGTAGATTGTCTCAAATATGGATCCAGTCCTCAAGCTTCGTTCTAACTTCATACACTGAGAACTGTGATTCTTTTATGTTAACTTTATTCAGCACCTCTGTCACCTCTCCCTGGTCCATATTCCTGTTTGTTGGTTGGAACCTTGGATAATTTGTTCTGAAAGTACAAAATCATGACCTAATTTATCTCAAAAAAAGATGAGAGTTCTGTTGGTCTGTGCAGAACTCATGTCTTTGGAGGCACGATGATGAAGAGACTGAGAAATGATGTGAAAGTCTGGCATATGCGATTGAAGACAGGAATTAAAAAAATTACATCAAAAGGAATACATCACTGAAGCAAGTTAACTGGAGAAATCACCTGTGAAGACTGACACTCCAAAGTGTCACATTTTCACGATGGAAATCATGGAATATCGCAAAAATTTCCAGTTAGCACACCACACAGTGATACAGGGGAAGACTGCCATGTATCATCCCCTGGGCCTCGCAAGGATAAAGGCTTTCCTGGGCTTGGCTTGGATATGCAGTATACTTGGCTGCAATGGGCTTTTGTTTTCTGAATATTTCAGACTTGGTCTGCATGTGCCATACAAGTACTTTAACACTTCAAGTGCTGTAACTGGAGCAATACTGTATCTCTGCTGTTTGGAAACAATTCTGCCAAATCTTCTAGTTCTACACCGAGAAAATTTTAAAATGAAAACAGGACATACATCAGTGGACATCCAGATATACAGCTGCCTTGATGCAGAGGCCACTGGGATGCCTAAGCACATGACAAACAGCTTTTCTAAGAACAATCTGATACCAAAAAGGGCATGTTGTAGTGGGAACAACACTTGAATGTGAATGTACTCTGCTGAAATAGCTGTGGCAGTAATAACGTGCTGGCAGAAATGTTTCTGGTAAAAGTTTGCAACATGGACGTGCTGTACATGGTTTGTGAAAGTGTTTCCATTTGATATTATGGGGATTGCATCCCTGCCAAAACTACAACAGATGCTTCAATGAAATGCAAAGAAATTTCAAGCTGGTTGACTACAATGAAATTTTGTTTTGATTTTGAACTCTGGCAGGAAACAGCATTAATACTGATCCTCACAGCATTATTCTACTGACTCAAAATCTTTACTCTCAGTCTCTGGGACTAAGCATTTGCTACCTTAATGTTAATTTAGATATGTTTTATTATCTTATCTTTCATAAATATAATATTTCAATAGTTTGTGGCAATCTCATGTATCAGTTATATCTCTCTCTGTCTCCCTCCATAGTTACTTCCAGCTTCTGCAGTACAGAATCATATAAAAAGAAGAGCTCAGTCACAGATACCATGCAGGAAGATGAAAACATTTAGCAGAAGTAGCATGCACGAAACCACAGATTTTGATTTTTAGGGAAATTACAGAAAAAGGAACTATCAAAGTTATAGATATGATTGCATTGCCAGATGAATGGGCATTCCCTATGCTTGTATTAGAGAATTAATGGGACTAGAAAATGGGTAAATGGGAATATATATCCCTCCCATGCTTCAAAGGAACAGAACAGTATGATCCTGTTAGAGAATTGCTCAAATCAACATTCCTGTGCTGTACCTTATCTCTGATCAAAATGTGAATTTCATTTACCAGCAGTCCTGCAGTCCAGTACTTTTCATTCAATTTTTTTAAAGAAAAGAATCTGCCTGTCATCTTCTTGGAAGTGTTTATATATATATATATATTTTTTTTTTTAAAAAAAGGTAAATACTACAGTACGTTACTCAAAAAAACTTACTTCTCCTAGAAATTGAAACATTCCTCCCTTTTGCTGCTTTATTTGATGTTGAGAAGTTAATTTCATGACAGTAGTTAGTTTTACTTTATGCAGCTCCATGATTGATGGGTAGAATAATCAGGATCCCTAATAATTTTCTCAAGAGTTACCTGTCAGCATGCATAACTCATCGTAAAACCATTTATGTCACTTCTGGCATACCTTTCAACACTTTGGTGCCTGCCAAAGAACAAATCAATAAACGATTATTATTATTCCATGGCTGATACTGGGTAAGTGCCTCCAGTGGCACTCCTTGTTGGGGGACTGCCATTAAAGCTTTTAGAACTGCATAAGCCGAGTCATATTAGGCTACTCTAGTGAGCATAGCTCATAACATAAAAGTATTTTCAAACTTGTTAATAACTCCAATTAACTAGTTACCATGGAACAAAGTGCTGAATAACACTGAGGAAACTTACTGAAAAATAGCACATACTTTTATGACTATGCATTTGATAACAATGGAGTTTCACCTGACTACTTCAGGTCTGATGGGAAAATCCATTTCCTGTCACACAGACACACATTTCTCCGTTTTAATACTTGATATATGCATTATAAAACACACTTGAAATTACAAGGTCTGCAAATCTCACTTACGACACCACTAAATTTTGTACTGCAACATGCTGTTGTAATGAATGTCTTGGTTCTTCACCACTAGGAAGGCTACATATTTCTCTCTCTTTGAATCTTTCTGACCAGCCTGGGCCTAGCAGCAGTCTACTCTAAATCCACCTTTAAAGTGCCAAGATCTAAGAGAAATTGATCTGACAAGTGTTCTGACAAATTATATCTTTTAAGCACTCAGATTACAAATCTATCTCCTTAATAGCTGCACATTTCTCATTCCTTTTACTTGCCTCATTCAGCAATGTCCACCTTTTCAAAGTATTCATGAAATTAAGGTAACTATTGTCTTCAGAAAGCATGGGACAGAATTAGCTGATTATTTATCCTTACAATGAAAAAATGTATGTTTAATTTTTTCCATTGTTATTTAGTATCAAGCCACTTAAATAAAAAAAAAAAATCCTTAAAGCCTTATTTCCCTCAGAGAGATGAAGGGCCTCGAATACTTTCCTGCCAAAACCAATGTAAGGTTTTCCACCAGTTTCAATGGCCATACGAGCAAAGCACGCTGCAAGTGATATGCAGTGGCAAATGAGTTTCATCAATTTGAACACTAAGCACACCTCTGCTACCAAGACTGGAAGATACTTATTCTATGTCCTTCTTGACCTTGCAGCCCACAATATGTGAGCACTGGGCTGAAAAATGGTAGGCTCATTGTTGGAATATGAAGTGATGCACATGGAAAAAACAACCTATAAGTATACACAGACAATCAGGATGTATGCATTTGCTCATATCATTGAAGAAAGAAATATTAATTTGATCATGAATAATTAACAGATAACAGCAGTCTAAAAGAACAATAGAAAGTTGAAGATTATTGAGGAGGGAATAGAGAAGAAAATATCCTAGAGAGTTTGTACATTCAGCGATTCAACATGTGAATATGGTACATAGTTCTAGTTACCTTAAAGCGAAAGAGATGCCACAGAATATATAAGTAGAGAGGTAACCTCCTATTAGGCAGGAACGACTTACCTATCAGAACAGCTCAAATAGGTTACTACACAGTTACAACACAGTTTAGAAAGGAAACCAACTGGTATTGAAAAGTAAATAGACCATGTTTGTTTATTATTTGTCATACCAAAGGCATAAAAACCCTACTGAGATAAACAAGTAACAAGTGTAAAGTCATGTGGGAAGAGGGAATTAAATTGTGGGAAATGTTGCTATGGGATGTTAGGGAATTTAGAATGCAAATTATTTTAAAAGGGCATAGATAACTACACATGTAACAGAGCTGGAAATTGGTGTAGAGGTGTGATTATGAGCCTAAGAAATACTGGACTGCCAATTGACAGAGAGTAGAAAAGTATAGTAGAGGAAGCATCATCCTATGATTCCCTGATTTTACATATTTATTCCCTGAGAATCTACTACTTGTTACTACCAGTAGTAGACTTTTGTACCAAATGGATTTTTGTTCTTAACTAGCAAGGCTATTCCTACTTTGGAGGCTATACTTCAACCAAGAAGTAACAAACTTTTTCTGAAATGAGTCACCTTGGATAATTGATTTGACTGTATCCAATACTCTTGAACATACAAAAAAGACCCAAACCAGGTCAAACCCTCCTTCACTATAAAGCCATCAATACACAAGAAATTTGGTAATACATATTATCTTCTTAATATTTTTTTTTTCAGCTATTTCAAGTTTTTTCTCCAGATATTTCAATTCTGTAACATTTTCACTGCCAGGTGTGAATGAATAAATCTCAATTTAGTAAATATTCCTTTTACCATACCGCAAAGTATGTCTTCTTCTGTTGAACTCAACAATTTCTGTTCCCAAACCTCAATTTGATATAATAAAGTAAGTGTAGCTTCAAGAAATATACACCAACTTTGTCTCAAAAAACCCAATTACTGTGCATGTTCCAAGAGATGCAGAGTTACGCAGACCAGGTCTCAGCTGGTTGCTGAAGGAACTGAGACTGTAATTTTAAACACAAAGTCTCTCACATAAGCAGCTGTAAAATACATGCTTCTACATATGGAAAATGGATCTTTTTTTTCAGTGATATGAAAAGTAAAGTTTTTTTGCCTCTTTAAGTAGATTTTTATTTGGCCATTAAGATTTGCCAAAGGAAGAAACATAAGGATTATTAATGGAAGCAAAAATTCCTGTTAAAAATGAATGATTTGTTGAACATGGACACTATAGACAAATTAGCAATCACTGAAATAGAAGGAATTACATCAATATATGAACCCACCATATTATTTTCTGGGTCTAGGCTAGCTTGTACCAGGCCTCCAAAGATAACAAAATCTTTAGTTCAGATATGTCAGAATGTTGCTCAACTTCAGACAACAATAAGATATCAACTACAGACATACAATATTTTGGGTTTTCCCACGATTTGTGTTCTCCAAAACCTCACAGGTCTTTCTTCAACTTGAACTTCCTACAATTTGAACCTCTATAATCTAGTATCGTGGAAAATTTGATAAATGACAAAAATTTTCCTAGTCTTCAAATTCATTATAGGTGGTTAACAGTGTTTTGTACTACTCTAGTTATGTAAACATGGATTTGAATATTTGGATAAATAGTGGTAAAATAACCAGATATGTATCTGAATAAAGTAGGTAGGAATAAAAATATGCTTGGTCTCAAATAAGAATAAAAAGTTACAGTTTCAAGTATTTTCACAAATCGTTTTTGAGAAAAAAAAAAAGCCAAAGAAAATTATTACTTTTTGAATTTGTTATATTTGAATATTTAATTTCATTTAATATAAAAAACAGTTTTGCATGAAAAGTGTTTTGAAATTGAAAGTTAAAATTTCTGAAGCAGTTATGATACTTGTTTTACTTGCAATTGCAATGGAGGATACACAGTCAGTTGTCATGTCCCCGTTGAGAAGCATTAACTTCCAACTGAGGAGTGCAAATTCTAACTACAAGTTAACTTTTCACTATGGAATTTTTTTTGTTTTGCAAATATGAGTAATTTAACATAGAGATTTCTAATCTTTTGAAGTTGTAACTTGGCCTCATCTGTTCAGAGTACCACAATAAAAATATAAAGATTTCAGATTAAGGAATAGCACTAAAAGTGCTTAGTTAACTAAATGATAGCACTTCCTTCAAATCCAATATCCAAGTAATATTTTTAAAGACTTCATTAAGAAGATAAATCTTGATCACTCAAACTGTGAGATTTCCAAGGTGTTCAGAGAATTGCACCAGAACTTCTGTAGTTTCATGAATATAATTTGCTTTAGCAACTTAGAAGTCCAAATAAAAAGTATTTTTCCTTTTAGCTTGCTTATAAAAGTAAAAAAACCTCTGTTTTCAAAGATACAAAATGAAATGGTATTTCAGGATGCACAGTATTTCTGTATTGGTATCCACATCTCTCACTCAAATAATAATGGATCTATCTTTAACTAGACTAGCTCAAAGACAGCCATCAGGCATACAGAGTAACTGATAAATGCCAAAAAAAAAAAAAAATTTCTAATAATCCTCTCTTCACTAGAAGCAAAAACTGTCGAAGCAGCAAACATCATGTATCATTCATGTGCACAGTATAATTCGTAGAATTCTGCTAGTACTCGTACACTGACCATGGACAACTGATCAGCAATGGGATGGTGTAGAACAGGTACTGTTTAAAAGATTTGTATCTCCATGTGACTTGAATTTCCTTTCTTTTAGTAGTTATAGATGTTTTTGTTAAAGCTAAACTGGTATGCGTTTTTTCTTTTCCAAGAAATAAAACTCCATTAAGCTTTTTTCCCCTTAAAGGGCTCACACTGAGAATCAGTAAGTGTGCAGTAGAGAGAACATATTTAGAGATGCGATAATGGAGACAGGAAAAACCACCACCACCACCACCAAAGCCCCGGCAACTTTCTAGATTGCCCAAAGGATGGAAACCAGTGACAGTTTAGAAAAAAAAATAATTCTAAAATAAGACGACTGTTTAGAATTCAGACTATATATGCAGCAGCTTGTTTGCACTAACATAGAGCCACTAGAATCAAATGTAGGGCTGAAAGAAAATCTTACCAAGGAAAAGGTGATATGATGTCACCTCAGGTATGAAGGTGGATAAATGTGACCACACAAAACCATATTAAGGACTTACATAAAATACTGCATACATTCCTGGACATGCAGCCAAAGAAAATGCTTTCAAATTGGAACAGATGACAAACACTAGGATAAAGGAAGGGCAAAGAAAAGCCCACCTTTTAGAAGAAGAGAAAGACAATGACTGGCTTAGCTGCTCTGAGAAAAAGTTTGAGTGGAGGAGTGAAGGGAACCAAGATGTAACAACTCTGTTATCTAACTATAAAAAAGAGTAAACAATAGATGACATTTAGAAACCTTTTGCTCTTTCAAGCTATTCAGAAACTAGTTTAAGATCAATTGAGTTAAGCTAAAGATGACAAAATTTCCAGCTGAGGACCTCCCTCCACTGCTGCATATGCTATTCATCTTTATAAAAGCATCCTGTACTACAGTCTGAAAAGCAAAATGGAAATATAGTCATATCCTAGTTCAATGCTCGTCAAGTTTTATCAAAGAAAATTTTAATGCTAATGAACCTACTTAACATAATTTGTAACAACTTAAAGAGTATCAAAATACTTCAAGCCATCTATCAATTAAATATTATTCTCAATTAGTCAACATTATAGATAAAATTCTAAACTACAGATTATTCAAATTACACATGGCCCATCACACACTAATTGGTAAATCACAAATTAGGTATGCAGTAAATAATCACGTACCTACTTCCCTCAGTCTTTGGGAGGAAATTTGGTGAATCTTTTCAGTCACTTTGGCATCAAGGATGGCTTAAAACCCATCACTTCCATTAAAAGGGCTTCAGAGAAGACTCCCTTGTTGTGATTGTTCCTTAACTGTCAGAGTCTGCCAAGCTTCAAAACCATGTCTAGGAATATGTGCTTCTTGTTTTTAAAAAGAAACCCAAGCAAACAAACAAACAACCCCCCCCAAAAAAAACCCCAAGATCAGTCACTGTCTATTTTGCCAAAGATGCTGATCCGCCTACATGCTAAATCTGCACATTGCTGATCTTTGTGAATTTATTTTTGTTGTTGCCAAAAGAAACGTTTCAACAGCAGCTGCTTTTCCAAAAGAAGTAGCTCTGAATCAACAAAGAAATCTTGTTTGTGAGGTCTACACAGCTCTGGTTTATAAGAAATTCAATTATAAAAAAGTGTACGAATCCATTAAGTCTGACTCATTTGTAGTCAATTCTCTGTAGAAATAGGGCTTCCTGAGCGGACAAAGTGAAGAGAGCACTTTAGAGCAAGGAGTAATTTGGATAGTGTTAATAAATAACATGGAGGGAGTGTTACATTGGAGCGACAAGAGGGGAGTCGGAACACATTAAGTTTGGGAGCGTCCCCTCTGTAGAGCACTCTCCAGAATCATGGGATGGCCATCCCTTCCTCCCATGTGAGCATCACTGTGACCGCTTGTAAAACCAAGTCTGTGCATGTGAAGGTTGCCCTCAGAGAACCCTCTTATTGACAAAATTGACAGCAACAAAATTGCTACTTCCTGCCATCTAGTGGGGCTCAATGCCCTGCGCTCATGCCAGTAAGTTTAACGTGAACCATGCAAAATAAATTGAATCACATAAAATTAAGCATTTGCACATAAAAATGTTTTCATCACACAAGTTGACCAATGTACCAGTAAAGAATATTCCCAAGGTGACTCTCAGTGAAAAAAAACTCCACGACATTTAACTACATACAAAGTATTCACAGGAAAAAAAAAATATTATCTTTCAAAATTACTAACAAAAGCAAATTGGCTATGTGAAGGAAAGCAAGTATAAATGAGATATTCATTTCTGTTACCTTTGCAATGGTCTCGTGCAGGCTGAAGGAAGGATCCAGCTCTTCAGTTTTTGTTGTATGTACAGGAAAAAGAGCTTCGAAGAGAAAGCTAGAATTCTGTAAGAAAGAAATAAGAAGCCTTTTAGGATTCCACATTGATTTCCTCCTTCAAGTGCTTATTGGATTTCATTCAGAGATTGAAAAACACTTCAAATTGTTCTTAAGTTTTGTCGATTATTAAACTTATTTCACTGATCTAATTAACTGATTCCAAGTCCCTGAAAGAAGCAAAAAACCCTATGTCTTATAACTTTATTTCTGGAATGGCAGTTGTCTTTGTAATTATGCTTCCCAAAGCAGCTAAAAATTTTGCCTAGAGGGAGAAAAAAATATTCACACAGATTTTATTCTGAGCTAGGCAGCAATCAGACATTTTATTAAATACGCTATGATTTAGTCTTCAGAAGAAATATAAACACAGTAATCCAAGAATATACTTTTATCTTCTGCAACCATCCTACTTCTGTATACAGTTATAGCATCTACATAATATGGGGTTTCGGTCAATTGCCTAGAAGTATATCCTTAAGGTTGACCACTCTTTTTAACACCTAGGCAAACTTAATATATTATTTGTACAAGATGCTTGCCTTTATTTGTACTGCAAGAAAGCAAGGTTAGGTTGTGTATTTGCTGTCACAAGTAAGCAACAAACACATACCCACGTACGCACTAAAATAACCCGCAAAACAATACAAAAAAAAACCCCAAGCATCAAAGGTGTACAGATGACTATAATGGAAATTATTTTAAATCTATGTTCCTGAAACTGGTATAATAACCCAGAAAAGAAAAAAAATCTTTCTCTACATCTCTGTAACTCCCGAGACGTACATCCTAAAATTTTCTTTGTTTTTTGTGGAGCTCCTCTAGTTTTCCTCTTAAGTCATGTCCTGAACTTTCCTCTTGGATAAAGCTAGGAACCTAGTGCCCATCTAATTCTCACCTGGTATAAAAATAGGTGTAGAGGTGCATCTTGTGGACGGAGATGCTGTTTGGTAAGCAGAGTGTGAACACACTCACTGTTCACCACCAGCAACGAGTGCAGTAGAAAAGCACACAAACTATGGCCAAAGTTATTTCAGAGATCAGCAGGAGGATGTGACAGTGCACAAGTATCACGCCATTCTAAAATGTACTAGCTACAAGCAGTTCTTTTAAACGTACTCTTCAAAGTGAATTCTGATGCACAAATAACCAGAGATGCATCCGCAGCATTTACCTATGGAAACTTCACGTCCAGCCCTCTGTCAAACCCTGACTGAGCACTAGTCAACTAAGTTCACCATCACAATCTCTCCTTTCAGAAGGCCTAAATCTTTCCTTGTCCATGAATGTCATTCCGGGCTTTGATTTTAATTTTGGATGCCAGCACCTAAATGTATTACTGTGTTTAGGTAGAATATCCTAAGGTCCTTTATAGTATTTTGTATTTAGTGTACAATGCACTGTGTGCCACACAGAATCACACAGGCTTACCAGAGGGATCCATCAGGGACTGCAGAGGGACTACAAGCCTCTCACTAACAAACTTCCTTGCAGCGTGTCTCTATCTGAGTGCTGGGAAACGAGTCTTGTCCTTCAGCCCTGGCAGAATCTCTAGGGAAGTATCCAGTTTCAGATTAAGTTAAGCTAGTCCTAGAAATTACATTTGGCATACGTCTTTTAATTTTTTTTTTTTTTTTTTTTTTTTTTTTTGTTCTGGAGAGGGCCAATAATGAGAATATATAAGAAAACGTATCCATTAAGAAAGGTCAAGCAGAGGAGTGTGACTCATGAAATAAATACATTTTGCCAGATTCATAATCATAACATTTTATATATGCTAGTTCTGGAGCTTTACATAGGGCCCAATGAGGGAATACCCCAATTCTGAGTGTAACTTTTCTGTTCTGTGAATTTATGTATCAAACAGTACGAGAGCAATAAGAAGCCGACAATATCCCTGGCTCAGAAATGCCTAAATCATCATGAAATTATACTATTTACATCTGCATGAAAATAATTTTGAAAGATGTCTAGAGTCTTTTCAGATTGAATTCCAAATAAAATTCTCAGAAGCCTGAGGTGCTGTATTTAAGATGAATAATTTTTCTGGTTTGGATTATTTCTCAGACTGTAAGTCAATATTGACAATGTTCTGGAAAGATGCCCTTTTCAAATACCAGCTTCCCATATCTAATAGACTAATATTTCCTCAGTTTTCTCCTCTTGATATATACTGATCTTCAATAGCTTCTGTCCTAGTACTCCAGAAAAGACTCATACTTTTTACTCACAAAAGTAAAGCCCCTTTTTAGGGGCATTAAACCTGGTAATAATGTCCAACACATTCTTTGATAGCCATAATAAAGTTACTTGCATTCAGAGGTTGCATGCTGAGCAGTGATCAAATGAAGCTTTGGTCAAAAAAATATTAAAACTGATCTGAGCTTTAACAGGATTGATTTGTAAGGTTGGCACCCCACTACCTTTTCACTTGCTAAAAACACTTTGTAGGGTTTATTGTTTTAAATATCAGTAAATGAGCAAATGAGAGACACAAACAATTCAGATGCTTTGTTCTATAGTTTGTACAACCTCTTCTTATGTGTCTGAGCTTTCCTCTTTTGCATGCTGGGTTCTAAGCCATACAAAGACCGAAGAAAAATCGTACTTTAGCTAAAGCAGCTGTTCAATTCAAGAAAAAGAAGTTGACTAAAAACCCTACCCTTTTCCTTGAAACAAACAATATAAAGGATCTTTACACATGTACCCTGGGGGATGAAATGGTGGTAACTGATATCTGCCTGCTGAATCAGAATTATGTTTGTACTATGCCATGCAGTACATCGCTAGCTCTTAATTGGGCACAGCACTGTTAGCTCTCTTCCCAAACCAGTGTGGGGCACAAATACGTTCTATCAGCAATGGGATATGTCAATATGCTCTGCTCAAAACTATTCTACTTAGGTGTAGTTCCCTACAGATGCTCAATCTACCTCCTGAGGTAGTACACTCACAACTAAATTAAGTTTCCTTCAACAGTGTGGCATAGACATATTCAAGAAAACTCAGTGAAACGTATGTCTCAGGTATGTAAAATTGCTGATAAATGTGCTAGTTAATTTTCCACAAATTAATGCCTCCATGATCAATAGTCTATTTGTATTTCCATACATTTCTAGATTATTTCTGTTAGTAAGCTCCCACCACTTTCTTAAAAAAAAAAAAAAAAGAAGTAATTAGCACTGACTCATACAAATTTTTGTGTTCAGTGATGCATCTGTGTGTTGTATAATTTGTCATGGAAGTATCAGAATAATAAATGAAGTCATTCTTCCCTTCAGAAAAACTATTGAGTTTTTTTAGGTCTCAGGGAGAAGATGCACAAAGTCATTTATTATAAAGATAAAATACAGACTTCAAGATTAATCCGTAACACATATTCATCTTTGTTTTAAATTTGTGCACTAATTTATAAAGCCATGTCATTTGACTTGGGGAAGGTTGAGGAACGCTGTCATTCTGCTACAGTGGTGTTAGCTGTTCATCATCATTCACATAATTGTAATCAATAACTTAAAAGAATTACATTATTTATATTCATTCTTGAGTACCTTACTGGGAGTCAGTGAAGGGAATGATTACTGAATTAGATCTGCTACACAAAATCAGATTATCGCTCCATCTAGACAAATATTCTTTCACTGGAATCTAAAACTTGATGGATCAGATGCCTGTAAAACAGGGAAACACCACTTAACTGGCTTTTATCCCACCCTACTCTAGACACATGCCTGTGGAGCAGGTCTAGTCCTACACTTATCTCACATTCAGTGGTGAGAGCTATTCCAAGCACTGACAGTATGCATTCACACCCATTCTCTTAATTTAAGTGCCTTCATGGAGTAGAAGTTCTTTGCTTCTCTTACACAACTGAAATGGAAAGAAATACTAGGTTGTGTTTAAATTACACAAGTGAATGGTGTGACTGAACCCCAAATCAGCTAGAGCCCTGATGTGGATCAGTCCTGGTATCTTCCTGGGGTCAAACACCTGAAAAGACAAACTTTATTTTTCTTTAAAACATGGTTTTATGAGAACTGAATGCAGAACAACCTTTATTAAAAAGTAAAGTTACAACGAAATAAAAAACACATGTTCCTTCTCTGAAAGCCACTGAGCAATCAACCCTCCTTCCAAGCTAGTGGAGCCCACAGCAGCTGGGCAAGGTAAACAGGCAGCCTTCCCTCCTGCCTCAGCTGCTGCCTTTTGAATGAACATCACATGAGTAATCAACGATCAGCAAATAAATCAAACCCCGTTTTGTCATCGCAAGTCACAAGCCATTTTGCTTATGATGGAATCGAGACTCTGCTGGCTAAGATCTTGAAAAGGAGTCATAGAGACACACTGCTTTAAGCAGGCTTGAGTACTTTTTCACGATTAAGCTTTCTGCCCAGCAAACAAAGCCTTTCCCATGCAGTACACATGAAACGAAACAAATTACTACAATTTTATATATTTGTACATATTTATAGATAACATTTATTTTTTATGTGTACAGACAGATAATACTTGCAATTCGTTAATACAAGATTACTATCCAAAATAACCTGCTGACATCTAAAATATCTTGCTCTGTACTTATAAGAGGAAATGTTTAAGACAGGTGTTCCTTCTTTTTTTAAATAAGAGACACCTCCATAAGAACTACTAGAAGGCAAACATATTCTGTTACTCTTGCCTTTTATTGTCTTTCAAGCACTCTGCTTATCCGAGAATGCTGCATGAACTTCCCAAGTAACAGAAGCCCACTCTTTATCCCCGGGAGCACACGGCAGAGAGAGGAGTCTAGATGTTTCAAGAGCGTCTCTCAGCATTTAACAGCAAGAGCAACGCTTTCCAACATTGAGAAACTGAATCAGACTCCTCAATTTTTTCAGCAAGCTTACAATAATAAGCGAGGGTTGGGGTTTTTTAACAGCAATTTGCTAAGCACATTTCTAGTAAATACACACTAAAACATGCAAATCCAAAGAGCACTAAAACCTTTTCCTTTATGTTTTTCACCCACAGTAGGAGTCACAGCTACAGTTGCTGTCCTTGTACTCTCCTACATTCACATCCCTAAATGAAATTCATCTGCCTTCACTTCTAGTCAGGCACTAGTATCACCCCCACTTTGTACAATGTGCAGAGTGTTCTACGTGTTGTGCAGCTGAATGCTCTCAAGATGATATCAATTTATGGAAAAACTTTTTCAAGGTCAGACCACTCTGAGACACACTAAAATTTAGGAGACTCAACTTTCAGTCATGCTTGTGAAAATTTTCTCCTTGCTGTTTATTACCTTTTGTTCTTTAGGTACACAGCTCTCCAAATGGATTATGAGCACTTGCTCTTCTGATATGAAGTTATATTTTTATCATACAATCTGTACAATCTAGGAAGGACCACACCAATAATCCCTGAATTCCCAGTGTAACGATCATCTTTCTCTTACGAGCAATTCAGAAGAAAAAAGAACAAGCATAACATGTATTTGGAAGTGGGCTTCCAAAGCCCCCCTTTGTCTCACCTTGCTTTTGGAATGATCAGTTAACCTGATCATTTCAATACTCATTTAATGAAGCATTCTGTGAAATTAGAAAGACATTGATGTTCCACTTTTCAAATAATGGGTCACTTCTGATTAAACTTCGATTGAACATTCAACTTTCAATCTTAAAACAAATTGCCTCCTTTTCTTTTTAATTTGAACCCAATTTCTTGCTGCCCTTGAGTCTTGTGACAGTAATTAATTGATTTATGAATCGATTAAATGGGGATCGAACATGGAGGGAAAAAAAACCTTAAAACCCCAAACTTGGCTTAGTCTTGCTTATTTATGATGGACACTTGCACTAAAATTCACTTCTGATTTACTAGACTCATTTTTCTAACTTAACCTTCCTCAACTAATTAAGGGAACAGAATGCTTCACCTTCCAAAGGTACTAAATTTGCCATCCCTTGTGTACTGTCTTATAGCATACCTTCAATTTATACGCCAACTTTCAACCAATGCATTTTAAATCATGAAGAAATCCCACAACACTTCTGGTGATTTAATGTAAAACAGAGTAAATACCAAGACATACTTTAGAGATCTATTTTTTTGTCATTTAAAAAAACCCCAAATTTTACCACACACTGTTTTAGAACTGGAAATACAACAAACAGTTTTCTTTACTAGGCCAGGACAATGCTCCATCCACAGAGAATCTTGTTTTCTTGCCTAGTACTTTAGACACAGTTAAATTACTAGTTAGAAAACTCAAATTATGTAACTAGTAATTGCTTAACATGCTCACATTCCATACATGAATAGTTTTTTCTTGCCTGCTGAATATTCCCCAGCATTTATAAGAAAATAGCCCTCTGTCCCTAACCTGATGAATACTACACAAATACCTCTAGAATGTTGGGTTTTTTGTTTTGTTTTGTTTTTAAAGTAACGTGCAATGGAGGTTTCTCCACTCAGAAATAACACTCAAACTGGAAAAACAGTCTTCAGACTGAAGTTCTTTAATCAGTTTGACTTCACCCTTGTCAATATTTGTCTGTATTGTCCATATTTGCGCCAGCTTCACCCTTCAGCATCCTCACAATATTTGGGCCACCAATTTTGTATTGCACAAAAGTAAAAGACTCATAGGAAGGTACAACAGAGAGCAAGCAGCGAGGACAAAAATCCTTCTGAAATTTGTACAGGTAGGCCGAACAGTATAAACATGCTAATCTATCACTGCTAAAGTCTGCAAAGCAAATACACAAAGAGAAGGATGAAAGCCAAGAGAAAGCTGCTTATTTTCTTCACACAGACCAGAGAATAATTTCTAGCAGAGGAGAATTTAGGGATATAAAGCTTCTGCTGCATCAGGATTGTGAATATAATCTGTTGCCTATCCACATATATATACACACACACATACATTTTTTATATATATATATATATATATATATATATATGCTGTGTCTGTTCTATGAGCTATTAACCTGTTTCACTGTGTTCTGCCTTTTTGCAATAAAAGAGCAGGAGGAGTAGAATTGCAGCAACCTGAAGGACACACACAAACATGCGGTGTCTGGTCAGTAAAACACAAAGCAAGTAGTCAGTGCCTACCTTCAGGATCAACCTGGGAAACAAGTTTAGTTGGGAGGTTGAATTCACCTGCAGAGCACACACTATAAAGTTATGATAGTGCCCAAAACTATTACCCAGAAATCCAGAGGCTTACAACTGCAAGAGGACTTGTCTGCATCTGTATTCAAAACCATTGCCAAAAATTTGTCATAGCATGAAGGAGAAAGCCCTGTCAGAAGAAAAGATAAAGAGAGAGCAGTGAGCAGAACAAAAATACCTCTGAAATCTGCACTGCAGGCTTTCACTAATTCCTTCTTCCATTTTACCCTAAGTCAAGCAATTGGCAGTGTCTTGGCAGCAAATATACAATTGTATTTCTTTGTGAAACAGGTATTTCACCTCAGCTAGGCTAAAAGAAGATCTCTTCTCCATTTTTTTTTTTTTCCTCCCTGGACGAGTGTAAGAGATCGAACCAAAGGTTTGGCTGGAAGAAGGATCAAAAAAAAATGTCATGGAAGAGGGTATCTCATAGACTAACATCTGGAACGATTGTAGTTTGGGAGGGTGCTGCAGACTAAAGCAGATTTAAAAAAAAAATCTATTGAAAAAGTGGATTAACACAGAACATACCTAAGGCAAAGTATGGTTCTCTAATGTGTGGTTTAAACTGCATTAATGTAATAACACCAGGCATTAATGTATAGCACATAGCATTTCTCACTAATAAAGGCCCTTAAGGCTGCAAACATATCACAGAAGAGTGTGTGCCTCTCCCTCTCACTAGTAGGCTGACTTTTCCCTTTCTAGCAAATGCTCTTGTCATCTACTTAAATATTTCTCCCCCCAAATCCACAAAGGATCATAAAGTGATACAAAAATTGGGTTTAAGTGGTTATTACTTAAATAAAATTAAAGACATAAAATGTGTAGGCTTTTAAATTATTTTTAGAAAGCAAAGCTTTGCAGCTGCCACAGACTAACATGTGTCAAAAATCTCATTCAAAGTGAGAATGACCCTAACTTTGTGAAAATTGGCATGTCAGAAGGAGTTTCTGATAAGAGGCTTTTCTTTGCTATTTTTGCCATTTCAGCTTACTGAAGAACTTTTAGAAAAGAAACAAAACCAAAACTATTTTCTGTTTTAATCTTCTGGTAAGGACGCACACTGACCTTGTGATGTCACTGGATGCTTGACCAAATAAGCAAGGCCTGCCAAATCAGACTACACAGAAAACAGAAGAGGCAGAATTGGAATCACTGCTGCACAATTTATTTTATTATTCAACTCGGTTGTAGCCAGAAAAAACTCAAGCCAACAGTCATCAGACAGGAAAAGAATATAAGCACTTTTCCCTCATCTAATTTAATGTTTTCTTCCTTGCATTAGTAACTGAATTGAAATAATCACTGTAAAGCTATAAATTCACAGACTGCAGCACAAAGAAAGCAACTTTTAAAATATCAGGGTGCTTGCATAGCTTTATTCCTCTCTAGTTTTCCCTTGACACTTTTTAAATTGAAAGCAGAATCAGCAGTATAAGTAGGAGGAAACAGCCAAAGCCAGAAATCTGGAACCTCACAGAGATCTTCCCAAAGTTTCAGGAGGTTGGAAATAGGAAGCTCAGTTCAGATTCACTACATGTAAGAGAGAACACCTTTTCTTGGATGTATCATGTGAAAAAGAACATTTTGTAACACGTTACGATCAACTGTGAGCATTCAAATTATGTGGAAAACATGCAGTGCCAGTAAGATCATCCTATGTCCTGCTATAAGCCATGAGTCCCAGTGACAAAGTCTTTCATAATCACAAAAATTATAAAGCACAATGCTTTTATTTCCCGATTTGATGCTTCCTATTTGCAGTTTTTATTTTGAGTGCTTTACAAAAACTACTAAAGTTGTTAAGCTGAATGAAGAAATCTGATTTTATCCACTGGACAGACATTGTGTAGACGAGAGGTTCACCATTTTCATTAAGAATCAGTATTGGCTTTTGCCAAGAACAACAATAATGTCTTCAAAGACAATATTTATTTATTGGAAGCCTTATTAAACAGTTCTTTAATAGCCATAAGATACATTAAACATTGCAAATTTTGAGATAATGTATCATTGACTCAAATCACAGCTGTTTGATAGTCCAGCGATCTTGACTTTTTTTTTCCTCCCAAATTATTAAAAGATAAACCTGAGTGACACACTACTAATATCTGTCGACACAAAACAAGTTCTGTTACTTACTCCAGATACTCTGCCAGAAGAATTTTACTTGGTCTGTTGAATTTAGCCACACAGAACAACAATGGTAAAATGCTATCTTGAACGCAATATGCCATTTACTTCTCCAGGGAGGACAGATAATTCAGTGTCTTCTATCCTTAGATAATACATGTTTTCAGCAGGCTATCAAACAGAAGCAATAATTGTTGTCTAAGCAAATGTATTGCATGTTTTTCCATATCCCACTGACCCTCTTAACCTCCAGGCTGTCTTTCTTCCATTGACTTTCAACAGCCCTCAGTCAGTTCCAAGAAAATGAAGAGCCTATGAGAAAATCTGCAAGGACAGAATTTGCAGCAACGACATGTACTCATGCAGTGTATATACTAAAGAAGATGTGCGTTTTTGTTACTTCACAGCAGGTTTATGTAAAGAATTTTCCCCTTTTGAATACACTGTCAAATGTTTGGGACATCAAAGCACTAGGATTCGTGAGACCAAACAGATTATTTCAGAGCAAAGTAATGTATCCAACTGACGAGGACATCATCAGTTTCACTAACAGTACGGAATAACAAAGATGTTCTTCCATTAAATTAACTAGCTAAATATTCATATTATTCAATAAAACATCATTTAATTGAACATCAAATGTATTTTGTCTTGTAAAACACTGAATCATTAACCTTAACAATTTCAGCATGCTCCCACTACCAAATTCAACTAAATTAGAGTCCAAGCAAACAGATGGACTAATGTATTAATGTATTACTGTTGAGTACTACACTACATAACCCCTGAATGTACTGAGAAATTAAAAAGCACTAATTTATGCTAAAGATGGACAGAAAAGAGAAAACATGTTGGTCAGAAGAAATAGAGTATGAATAAACAAGAGCATAGCTATTATAAAGACAGTGTAGCCCATGATTGAGGAAGGTGAGACACACAAGCAGCCGTGGTTTGGACCTACCTTCACAAGTAGCCCCAAGACAATCTACTGGGGACTGTTCAAACTACATTTTGTGATGCACTGGCAGTTCATCACTTGTCTATGAACAAAATGAAACCTCTCTCTTCACCTTGACTCATCTAACTCCCATTGCTACACCTTGTTGACCATAAAGTTCTACTATAAAGTTCATAGAATCTCCCAGCAGCAAATGCAACAGCACCAAACTCTCCAGAGACAGTTTAGAAAAACTGTATCCTGGATTCCCAACAATCTGCCATTCTGAGGCTGATAAACGTTTACCCCTTCACAAAGGATTTCTGGTACCCTCTGATATTCTAAAGCACACTAGGACTTTGTTTCTTTCATACATGCATGAAACATGTCCCTAACTCCCCATGGGCAGATACCAGCTGTGTACTTCCTTAAAAAAGTTAATATATACCAGGGAGAAATTAGGACTAAAACAGGGAAGGAGGGGAGCCATACAGATCTGTATTTTTAGATGGAAAAGCTACCAAATTGCAGATCATCACAGTAACATGTTGCTGCTATGAAAACTCCCTACAAGTCTAGATACAGAAATACAGCTTCTCTTGAGGGCAGGAATCTCCCCGAAATATCAGGGTCAAACAACAGACGCTAATTCTCTTCCAAGATCATTCACACATATGTCACAGGCCTGGAAGTTCTGTTTTGAGCAGCTAAGGCTGAAATAAGTACACCATGTCTTTGTATACGGTCTACTCCGATCCTTCAGAGAAAATGATGCCATGATGTTTCTAGTTGAAGTCCTTGATAAATATACATAGATCTGATAAATTAATTGGTACTGGGTGATATTTAATCCAGGAGGACATAAATAATAACTGAAGAAAAACAGTATAAAATTTACCAGAAGAGCCTGGTCAGTCACAGACCATCCAAGTAGTCAGTCAGAAATCTCAAGACAGTAACTAACTCTTCCCTGAATGGAAAGGGACTGAAAGACATATTGGAAGTAAAGGAGAAAATGATCTGGATATGGAATAACAGTGAGATTAATGATGTCATGCAAAATACTGAGATAACTGAATTAGGAATATAGAGATCCGTAAATTCAGAATAAACTGATTTGACTTTAAGCACTGTAACTCTGAGCAGTGAACTAAATTAGTGATCCATCAATGGCTCTCAGTAGAGGATATCATAGGTCAGAGCACTCATATTTGCTTTAGATATACACACACAGGAACAAAGTTGTGTTTGTGGAGTTACATTTCTTTCTTTACCCAGAATTTGCTGACAAAACTACACTGCAGACTTTGCTGCCTTCCATAATGGCACCTTGATTATATAAACATATGCATATAAAACTAAAGTGTGTTTATATATATATTCTCTAGATAAACAATCCTTGACAAGAGCTTTGCTGAGAGAGAACATAAGAGAACATTGGTTAGGAATTTACAGTGACAGTTATCAGTTTTTTCACAATACATCCAGCTGCTTCACGTTACATGTTACATTCCTAGGTAAGTTGCAGCTCAGACATTGTAGCTAGAATCAGAGGTTCTGTCCGTCACTGAGGATTATTTATCCCTTGAGTCTGCAAATTATTTACTTGTTTTCAGCTCTGCTGACATGTACAGTCTATTCTGTATCAGAGATACAGACACAGAGAAGTGTTCTTTCAAAGAAACAGTAGCTTTTAATAAATTCTGGCAGCCAGAGAAATGGCAATAGCTCACTTATAGTCAGAAATTAACTTTATTTTCTGTGCTTGTTTTGTGAAATCTAAGAAACAGTGTGCTGGAGGTTATAATGGTAATGGATGTAGTTATTCATGTGGTAATAAAGCCAATAGCCATCAACTGCAGCACCTAATTACCTATTGATAAGGCAGTTGCAAATCTGAAAATAAAAAAAACCCCTCCAAATGCTTCCTGCAAGTTCTACTGAAATGAAATTAAACTTCTGATAAAGGCTAGAAACTTTCACTGAGCTAAAATTAATATAAACATCACGTCAAGGTCATAATTGGAACTAACTCAGTACATCAGTGAATCAATAGTGATAGGAAACAGACTCTCCCAGCCATCAGTGGACAAAGACCTTGATGGTAAGGTCCCAGTGCGTCCAGTCTGGATGAGTGGATACAGTCCTTACCCTTCACACACAGCCAGCACTCAGAACTTCCCCATGCCACCCTGATTTCTGTGAATTTGTATGTTCAGTTCAAAACTTTACCTTGATACAAAAAATTCCAAGAAAGGAAACAGCAGCTGAAGGTCTCCATAACAGGATTAAAATGGTGCTTCTAATGACTGACACCAGAACCCCACAATGTACATCCAGTACTGTTCCCACACAAGACAAAGACTGGTACAAATCAGTTTCCCATTCACTTTATAAAGACACAAGCTAGATGCACTGAAGAGCACTTCATACTGCCTGAGCCCTCCGTCTACACTAACACAAGCATAGAAAAGAGATAAAAGCAGCATGCAGCACAGGAGTTACTTTTTTGTAAACTAGACCCGAAGTTCTCTCCATCAAGGACAGCTCCTGTTTCTTTTCTCATAACAAAGAAAACTTGGAGAGCTTTTAATTTCTTTTGTGCATGATGGGTCAGCCTAAGCACGTAAATATTGAAATCAAGAAACTGCAGTAAGTTTCCCCAAAGAGTGATAAAAAAGGAAGAAAAGCGGGCAGGACAGGGGAGATGGGAGGAAGCAGAGGCAGACAGTAAAAACAACTGAGAAGCCACATTCATTGAAGAGTTAAG
Source organism: Athene cunicularia (assembly GCF_003259725.1). Lineage (NCBI taxonomy): Eukaryota > Metazoa > Chordata > Aves > Strigiformes > Strigidae > Athene > Athene cunicularia. The sequence goes on along the minus strand of NW_020799110.1, from coordinate 7,507,746 downwards.
ATTTAGTGGCCTCTGTTTTACACCAGTGTGGGCGAAAATCACTTTTAAGGGCTCTAATGAAAGTTGAAAGTTACCTTCAAAAAGTTATGCATATTTCAACAGAAATAAAAATCATTATGCATTCTCTCTAAAGAGGATACAATCTCAAACTGTCAAAATTCTAAACTCTTCTACATATATTACATACAAATGCCTTCTATAAAGAAACCTCTTTTCATTTTTCTTCTAAATTAGCTTAGTGGTCCATGGTATTACACTATCTTGGTCTAGCCTGTGAATAATGTGACAGGTAATTTTTATACTTCTTGCCTGTACTTAAGTTTGAGTGAAGATACGGAAAACAACTTTTATAGTCTAGGTGTAAAAGTAAATGTTCTGTAAGCCCTGCATACCCAAACTTGGACAGCTTCCATAAAATATTTCACGCTAAATGTGTGTCCATCAATAAATAACAAAAAGAGGGTATTTTTTTTAAAATAATGTGCATAAACTTGTTTTTTCTCAGAACAAAATGCTAATGCTAACATTGACGTAACCTACCATATTATCACAGAAGGGATTTAAGACTGTTATCAGATAGGAATCATCATGTAATATGATGCATCGAGAATGAGGAATAATATGCAGATAACATAGGAAATCATCTAGCTATAATTTTAAAAATTGGCTTCCTCATGAAACTGTCAACTGCAATGACATGGAAATGGATAGTAACAGTCTATTTCCATCTTGAAAAAAACTCAGAATACTCCTGTACCAGCTTAAGCTTGCAAGTGATCGGAACAGCTTCAAAATGTGGAACAGTTTAATGTTGTTTGATTTACAATGCTGAAGAAACAATCAAATCTCTAACAGAAGCCATGGCAAATCCAAATTATATTTTCTCTTGTACCCAAACACTAGGCATCCACAGCAAAGCTATTTTTCTTAGTCTCTGTGATTTACTTATCTTCTAGTACTTCAGCAACTATGCCATAAACTGTGCTAAGAGAGACATAATCAAAATTAATTAACTTGCAAATCCGGGGTTTGTTCTTTTCAGTGAAGCAGCCCACTACTACACTTCCAAATACAGATCTTTTAAACACTACTTTCCTCTGTCCCTTTTTCATGAAGGAAAAAAGGCAACTGTGGCCATCAGGTTAAAATCAGCAGAACAAATTACATTTTTAAGATGCTCCAGCAAGCAGAGGGAAAACGATACTGGATGATGCTCATATAAAAAGAAAAAGAAGGCAAAGCTTAAAGAAATAGGGAGTGGAGTAACAGAAACAGAAGAAGGTTAGAAGAGGAGGCATGCATAAACTTCTGAAGTTCTGAGTCTCTCTGACAGGTAAAACTATGTCTAGATACAGGAAACAAAATTTTTTTCAGATCACGCTGTTGGTCCAGGTATTGTATTTTTATGTAATAAATTTATGTAATAAATGCAAACAATTTTCTAGAGAAGGCTGGAGACACACTTGACACCCTACTGCAAAAGCTGTATTTTAAGACATACATGTGATACATTTTAAGACATAAAATTAACATCAATCTGTTTTAAGTAAATCAGCACAAAGTTCTTTGAAACTCAGAAGTTACAACGCTATGGAAGACTTGTATCCTCTCTCCATATACCTCAAGTGCTGAAAGACATATTCTTGGCATAGAAGAATCTGTCTTTTCCTTTCCATGTTAGATGCGGCCACTAAAGAAGCAGGATTAGAGAACAGCCCTTAATCTTTCCTCAGAGTTTCAGTGATCCTGTGGAATCTGCCTGTCCTCCTCCACAAATAATGCCTCTATCTGAGCACACCAACCATAAACAACCGGTACCATGAGCACGCAGAAGCAGCCCTTCTCAAAATATATCCAAGCACATTTAGTCCTTCTCAGTATATAACGCCTGAAATCACCATCTCTATAACCAACAGCTGTGTAAACAGCTTACATTTTAAATTACATCTTTTCCATAACAGGTGATGCTTCTATTGCAGCTAAAAAGTAATGGGGCAAAAAAGCCTTCATATCCCCTAGAGACTTATTTTACTCTGCCTTGTAATCTATACTGCTGAATAAAGCTGCAACTCCTGTATTAGCTCACTGTGATATTTATATTCCAAAGAACTTTTTGAAAAGTTCATAGATAAAATTCCAAAACTGTACCAGAAGTTGAAACTTGCACACATTTTAATAAAATAATTAACACTTGAATACCCTGCTCTTCTAGAACCGTTCTCATGTTTATGCTTCAAGCCTTTCATCAAGAGGTAGCACTGTTCCATTACACAAATGTGTAAAGAAAATAGGAAGGAAGGAAAAAGCTAAACTGGAAAAAGAATCTAAACTTTTCAAATGCAGTGGTTTGACCAGAATCACAAACTGTTCCTCAGAAACATCAGTTTGATTATGAAAGGTGCTTTGGATTAAATATGCCTCATTGTACCACTGTTAAACCCTGTTCTACAGCAACAGAGAAATCAAGGGGGCTTTTTTTAATAAGTAAAAAGTGATTATGTTTTGGTTCTCTGAACACGAATTAATGTTCAATCAAGTTTCAGAAGTATTAAACACTCATAAATTCAATTGACTAAGAATTGTGGGAAGTCAGCATATTTAATGACTGAAACACCTCTGCATGGTCAGCTAGAACATGTGTCAAACAAAATTTTGAAAGATTTTAGTTTCAATTTACTTTGAATATAAAGAAATGAACATAGGAATCTGAGCAACAAGTTCTCTGGTTCCATGCAGGCTTTCCACCCACTGCCTGAAAACCACATCAATTGGATCAACTTTCTGAAACAAATAATTCTATCTTCATAAAACAACTTCTCAGATTGTGTTAAACAGGATAACCCTGAGTACTCTGATTCATCTATCTTTTCCATTCACGTCTCCAGTTATAGGAAATTTCTCATTAGTTAATAAGTAAGCGTTCACTGTGACTGAAACCACTTTCTGTTAATACAGCTACAGATTTGAATAGTGACCCTTTTATTTCTGTAATGGGTAAGTTTCAATAATTCTTAATACTTTGTATTTTGTAGAGGTCATCCACAAGAGCAGAGTTGAGTCTGCAGTGAATGTTACTTCATATGGAAGAACACAGTTATCAATCACACAACTGAAATAAACCATTTAATATTAGAATTTCCATTAATGTGTGAATTCAAAAAGATGCCAAAAAGCCACAAAGAAGGATTAAAAAAAGAAATGTAGGGGAAGAGAAATGAGGTAAGCTATTAATTGATAAAGCAGTATTTTCTGTTACACAGGCACACAATCAATGTATATCCAAGAACAACGATGAATTCAAATAGACACCGAATACATGCTCTTCAGATCACACACCACCATATCCAGTGTTTTCAGAGATATTCCTAATTTACAATCAAGTAAACAAGAGCTGAACTTCAATTATGTCGTTTACAAAAAAAAAAACAACACCACCACGGGTGAAGAACTTTCATCTAAGTCACCAAGCAGAATCATGATGAATAGTTTTGTCTGCTACACGCATGTATTTTCTACCATTATGGAGGACATCTATGTATTATACCCGTTATACCATTTTGGATTTTAAAATACATTGTCATACAAACACGACTAATAATTTTCAAGGGTACAGAAACGGTCCACACATGACAAAAAAAATCAGAATTTACCCACTTGCTCCAGTTTGTTATTCCTGAGGTACCAACGATCATACAATCAAGTAATTTCATTGATATCTAGCTCTTAGTACAGGCAGTAACAAAGACAAGTCTGTGATCTAAAGAGCTCTTTTACTTTATGCTGCTCTTTCTTGTTGATGTAAAGCAAAGTGAGGATGTTTCTAATATTATTCTCCACTGAGGTGAGGACTAACAGACTTAGGGGCTTTCAGTAGCAGAGAAACTCACATCTGAAATCAAGATTACTTCTCTGGAGGCTCTACATGGTCACTTGGGTGTAAATTAATCATTAACTTGAACAGCATGACTCCTCCTCCAAGTAAGAGAAACTGCAGTATTAGGAAAAGCTGATCAACCTTTCTCATAATACATTACATATCAGAATGTGACCCTCACACAGAGGTAAAGCCAGTGCAGCAGATGTTAGGAGGACAGGAAGGCTTTCTTCAGCAACTCCAAGAGAATCTTTGGAAATTGGGTTAATAATATTGGTTTTTTCCACTACAGAAATTCTTCCAAGTTTACTTCTTACTTACAGACTAAAACGCCACACATTTTCTGCTAGTAAATAAGTGAGCTGCATTTCACTTAGTGCATTTTTATACTAGTGGTTGAATACTTAGAATGCCCTTTACTAGCTCACAGATCTGACCACAGGCATTTGCCATGCAGATTTAACATCCCTGAGGCCGTGGTTCGCTGTATTAGGTAATTTCAAGCAAGACAGTTTTACTTACTCTTCTGGTCTGAGTGTTTCCTCTTACAACTTTTATTTCCTCTTATTTACTCCTCAATTTTCTGCCAATGAAAAGTTTTTACAACCTTCTCTCTGGGGATTGGCATTACACTGACTCGGTAAGGAATGGATTTCTAAAGCTGACCTATAACCGTTGCTCTGTAGGCAGACTACAAGGCACAGGTCTTGGGCTTTTTTTACTCTAAAACGGGGGGGGGTTTGAGTGTGGAATAACATCAGGTTTATGTGACACTGCATGCTGTCTGACAGGTGGATAAAATAAACAACTAATGTATATTCCAGAAGAAGAGAATTTACTGAGTAGGTCACAGTAGTGAGAGAGACAGCAGAAACCAACCTGGTAAAATGACAGTCTACAAAAGCACGTCAAAACATCCCATTTCTGAAATCTGTTTTCCCAAATCCAAATCTTGTTCTGCAATGAAGTTGATAAAGCTGAGGCATAGTTTAAAAAGCTGAATAGCTTGGAAACAAACAAGCAAAAATCCCTCCCTGCAACTCAATAGATTATTTCCTGTCACTAACCTGCACAACAGAAATTCCTACAATGTTTATTAATATGGGTGAAAACCCATGCTTTCTGTCTGCCTTATAATAGTACTATCTCTGTTCAATACAATAAACAACTGAAATAAACAGTAAACAATAAAGAGATTGCTTGTCTGATAGAATATAGGAGAGACAATGAGCCTATGTTTTGAAGGACTGTTAATAATCACTACAATAAATAACAAAAATATAGCAAAGAATCCAAATTTAAACATTCCATGTGACTTCACTTTTAGGTAAAAAAGAAAAATCCATTCTCTTACCAACAGAAGTTTACACATATTTCTAAGCAAACTTATCTCTCACAAGAAACAGATCTCATGGGGTCAAGATCTCCTATGGTCTGAGAGGTACAGTACATCAACTTCAAGACTGCAAATTACACTTGTCGTAAGTTTATTTCTAGGAAATGATTTTGCAAGGACAAAAGCTGAGTTTTCAATGGATAATCAAATTTGATGTGTCATATTTAAGCAAATATGAAAAACATTTTTTTATGATTTTAATTACATTGCTGAGTCATTTTGAGAGACAAAAGAGCACATCTGCAAAGTTAACTGAACATGAAGAGTAACTTTGGTAGGACTGAAGTAGTCAATAACCAAAGGAAACTTCAGTGTTCATATTGTAAAAGTAGCTGGGAAATACTTATTTTGATATATTGAAGTTTGCAGATTCTTTCTCAGGCTCTATAGACCCAATACACACAGATCTGGAATGAATATTATGTGGAATAGCTGCTAAGTGACAACAAAAATTTACCGTGGACCACAAGCCTGTCATAAACATTGCACTCGTATGTCTTCTGACTTCACATTTTTCTTACAGCCTCTGCCTTGTGTTTAATCTGAAACAGAATACTTTGACTAATAGGTGCAGTGATGTTTAGAAACAGAAGTATTCTTATTTATCTAAATTCTTGACTTAATATATTTTAATTTACACAACAATGCTCCAATATATGACCCAGTTCTGCTTTGTTTTGCATTTGTGAAATAGAAATGTATTAGCAAGCAGTGCCAGGAAGCATTCCAGTTCAACTCTGCTTCAGCTTTGTTCTTGAACTTGGGAAGATGTGCATACGTGTAGGTAAGCACAGTACAAGATGACAAATGAGGGGAATATGAAGTCAGCGCATGGCTACATTTACAGGAACACATGCACCTTTTCTCATGACCACTTTTCTCATGAAATAACTAATGCCAGGCTTCCTGATCCTCAGCTGACCAGCTGAGGGTAAATTTGAGCTGTTCAGGCACAAGTACAACTGACAGTAGTGAAGGCTGAGGAAGGACAAACATTCTTGACAGCTTATCTGTATCCAGTTCCAGCCTGGTCTCCAAACAGTGTAACATGCCTCTGCCTTCCACTTACCTTGCAGAGGACAATGGACTGAAAAAGAACAGGGTGTTTTGAAGACTCCAATCAAGCATACAGATCTTTACAACCAACATGTATACTAGTCATATTTTGCCCACAGCATGAAAATGGATATACAATTCATTTTGAAAGCTGTCTCATCCTACTGTGCATGAAAAAATACACATCAAAACTCGTTTCCACTATGTTGAAAGCAGTCTGAAATTTGGGTTAGATAATGCGTAACCTGTAATACTATCAGCAATATTAACGTTTTTAACATAATGTCCTTAATTTTTTTATTTTCATTTTTTTATAAATATCTGTTTGTTTGAATGCCATACCCCTATAAAATTAGTCACTTTGAAGGTCTGTGGCAATCCTCTGAAGATCTAAAAAAAATGCACTTACAGGAAATAACTTCCTACTACAACATGCTTGTCATGTAAGGATATAACCTGAGAAAAAATAATTGTATCTTACTGCTGTTTTCAGTTCATCCAGTTTTATTCATACCTACCTCTGATGTTTTGATGTCCTCATAAGAAAACTGCATGGCAGGTACTCCAAGATGGTTGATGAAATAATCTGAATCTCCCTGTGTCTGCACAGAACTCACATTAGATCCCGGACATCTAGTCTCTTCCACGCAGTTGAAGCTCTGGCTCTGAAAAACAAACACAAATTGGAATTTTACTTATCTGCAATCCAATTCTTGTATCGATACCTGATTCACACAGCATTCCCTGTTGAAGCATTTTAAGAACAGGCTGGAATTTACACTGGTGTAAACAGGTATTATCTGATTCATACTTAGTAGTGAGTGAGTCTACAAAGCTTTCATGCTCTTGATTCATACTGCAGTGTTTGGGATCGGACATAGCAAAGAACGCAGAGCGTGCTGTAACATGGCTGAGACTTTCGAAGGACAATGAAAGCCAAGTCTAATTGAAATGGTAGGAGGGGCAAGAGAAGCAGCCTTTGGTAGCATATGAAACGTCCCATACTGGGCAGGAGGTGAGCAGTCGTCACGATGGTGCCTTTTGGAAGCACATTCTGAGATCTTTAATGGCTACTAAGGAATCCGTTCTTTATTCAGGTAATAGCATGCTCTCCAACAGCTGAATCAGATTACTGTATTCAAGATACCTACGGTCTACGAAATGCTGGCAGTCTGAAGAAATTGTTGCAATTACAGAGTAGGGGTTAAGAGAAAAACAAAATTAAAAGGCTAAAGATACAGAAATACACATGTGTAAATTGCTTAAAACAACTTTAATCAGTGGCATGTTTGTATTTCTTTCATATAAGTATTTAATGGTGAAATCTTAGCAACAGAACAATAATAAATATCAAGATGGAACCTGGGAAACAAGATCAAGACTGGGTGCTATATACTAGTGTAGCTTTCAGGTACACTAGTATCAGGTAATTAAACAGTAAACGGTAGGCACAAAGGCTTTCAGCTATTATAGCAAATCAGCTCAGATTTATTTTTAAGAATGTTAGGAAGTTGAAGTACTAGAGATAATTTAAATTTATCTAACAGTTTATATAGTGTAACATAACTTCCTCCAACCTACCTACTAAATTACTAGCTTGCTACAAGAACAGTGTAAGATTAATTTGCCTTTAATACTAAAATACATGAGATTCTGTATATTAAAATTCCAAGGTTAGGAGGAAAATATTTTAAGAGTCAGAAAGAGACAAATCTTGGTATTTTTTCCATTTTAAAATTAGCATAATTATTGCTTCAGTTTCACTTCAGTGCTATGAAGAATGCAATTGCATACTACCCAGTATAAATAAGAGCTGCAGATTCTCACAGAAAACTATTTTAAGATACTTTCAATAAATAGCTTTCATTTAATAAATATTTTTGAAAGGTGGTTTATCACTTTTTTTTCTTGTTAAATGTTTCTGCTCCCACCATTCTTATATACATTCACAGTTGTACAAAGTCTGTCCAAAAAGACTGAGAGTTACAAAACAGAAATAGAAGTTACTTCTAGTGTGTGGAGGCCACCTCTAGTAAATACTATTCTGTCTTTTAGCCAGCATTCTGCCCCTCAGAAAACACTTTACTACATTCCATTTTAACAATTCAAAAATAATATGTTACCTTTTTTGTCACTGTAGTAACAATGAAGTATTTTTATGTATCGAAGTTTACATATGAAATGTTTACAGATTTGGATAGAGTACAATGAGATATGGTACTTTTGTTTGTTACATCACCATCCTTCATGGTATAGGATTTGTATTTTTATGACAGCAACGTTCAATTCAATAGTGCTAGCCCCTTAAGAGTTTAACTGCTTTGTTCGACTTTCACTGTTACGACACACAAACCCCTTATAATGACTAGTTCAACAATAAATATTTAACACTGCACTAATATGGGAGAATGCTTTACGTGCAAGATACTGTTCTGTTTCAAATTAGCTTTATTGTTACACGGACTCTACATCAGCATTCTTCAAGTCCGTGGCAATGACTGCAAAGTTCATGTAGTGTGTTTTGTATTCATTAAACAAATTAAATGTTTCCCAAAATTGATGGACTTCAAGATAAAGAATAAGTATGTCCTACAACGAATAAAACTTTCCCATCAATTAAATGTTAAACTAATAGGGAAGCTTTTAACTTAGTCAATGCAAGAACAGCCCACCATACAGTATGCCACATATTTCACATACAATAACAATTCAAAGCAAGTAAGTTGAAGGAATCAGCAAAGCAAGCCTCTTCCTCCACCCCTGTTTTACAGTTGTAAGAAATGGAAGAAAAAATTTCCAGGAGTAAGATGCAAAAAGGAGAGACTTCACATGCAGAAGAATGATGCAATGCCATTTGGGATGTTGCGAGGCATTCCCACACACTTAAAGCAAAACAAGGGGGAAAGTTGTATCTTACTGGATCAGCATCTGTAGGAAATAAGTATATCAAATCTCAAATGGGATTAAACTTTTTTTTTGTTTATATGAATAAATGGAGTTCCAGTTCCTTTATTTATATGGATTTGCTTGTCATTGTCCAGGCAGCTCAGCCTTGTATTTATTATTATAGTTTTGCAGGTAAAATAACATCATCTGCATTTATAGCATTAAACCCAGCAGCTAGAAACATAACTGAAGTCATACCTACCTCATTATAGGACTATTGCCCACCAATACTGGCTATGACAGTAGTTGCTGCTTTATTTCCTTCCCTACTCATCCTTACCTAGAAGAACCACCCTAAATTTTTGCTTGATATTTCTGTACTGAAGACACTACTGTTTCTGACACAGAAATTAACTTCAAAGTCCACTTAGTTAATCAATGGGAAATAACCGTTTATGCATCACGTGAAACCTACCAAAATGTACAGTCACTGTCTCAAGTTTCTTTCAGGAAAAGATCATCTCCCAAAACTGTAACTGCAATTTATGACAAGGAGGGCAGCTTCCAAGCTTGGCGGCAGAATGCCTGATCCTTAGTGCAAGCCAAGCAGGCATCAATGCAGAACAGAGAAAAGACTGACTGAAAACGATTACTGCTGCTAGGAAATGAAGGTCACTCCCAGTAAAAGACTATTAGGGGATGTGGGCCACAGAATTGACAGGGTTGGGGGAGAAGATTACACCTATGCCAATGTTCTGAAACACAAGACTTAAAAGCATTTTAAAGTTCTTCACTGCAGAGTAATTCGTCAATATTCATATAATAGCAACTGTCTATCACTTTGGCATTCTGCTTTCCCTCCCCTCACCCCTCAACCAATCTGCTATTTTTGCATGTTTAAAGCTAAAATGGTGTCACTTACAGAAAAGCCTCTTTATAATTTAACAATTTGATTTATTTTGACTCTGATAATCCACAGAATCTTTTCTTTCATATATGCAAAACACAATTTGTGAGTTTGGAAAAAAGGTTTAATTGCTGTGGATTACTTCACAAGTTGCAGTCAGGTCCTACTTAATGATCCTTTAAATGTTGGCTTTTATGTAGGCAAAAAAAAAAAATCTTTAAAAATGCATCTAGAATAAATTATCAGCAAAACGCTCTGTAAGAACTAACTCCCTCTTGTAGAACAGGCAAACTACATTTCTTCAGCTGGTTAGTCTTAGAGTAAAACACACATAATAACACTATTTAGATCACTCACTCACTCAGACTGGTCTCCACTGTGTCAATCAAGCCCTCCCTTTAGACTGGAAGGAAATCAAGCCATGTGGTTAGAAAGTAATCAAGGAGTGGTTCATGTCAGTGCAAGGATGCACATGCTGTTTGTAATTGAATAATTTCATTTCTCTGGAGTTCGTTTTGGTTTTCAGCATCACGTTACAGGTTTATATTACAAATCTGAGAAAATGAAGAGTACCATATGGCCCATTAAATAAATTTAATCTGTGTTAATGTTATAAAATAGATTTGACGCAGCTAAAGTATAATCAAGTGGTACTTCAATGCAGACCTTATTCTACCTCTAATTAGAGCTAAGCATCCATAGGTGCCTTTTGCTGCCATGTTAAGATCCTGGTATAAATAAAAACCTATATTAAAAAAATTAATAATTTATTGGCCATTTCTACAGTTCACCTACCACCTAGAAACATGTACCTGTAAGTTATCCCTGGTTACCTTCCTTCCTTTATGTGACTCCAGCTGAAGTTAAAACCTTAGCAGCTTTTGAAAATGGATTAAAATGTCTAAGTAGTTTTCAGCAGGACAAATAAAGAATGACCAATTATTCTTACAATGAGACAGTGTTCCCAGCTTCTGAACCACAGCAAAGCAGCTCACTCTTCATGAATAATCAATCCCTATTTCTTGGGCTGAATTGCCACCTGTGTTAAGAACAGGTGCAAGGCAAACACTTTTAGGAATCTGAAGCATAAGACCATCTAGAAGTAAAATTGTCTAAACAAAGAGCTACAGAATTTATTAAATTAATCGCAGACCACATAAAAATGCAGAAAGCAATAGATTAGCATCTTTATTACTGCAAATATGTTATGCTAAATCATCATCAACAGGTAGGAGAGGCCAAAGAATCTGTGTAGCAAAGGATTCACTCATGTCTCTCATCCATAAAAACCCGCTACACTCTGATAAACAAATCATTAGAGGAAGGAGGTTTGACAGCTCTTAAAAAATTATTAGCTGTTTGCTTACCCTCACTACCAAAATCTACTGAAAAAAAAAATCACAGTTTCTAGGAATCATATTAATTCTACGGCAAGCATACTCCTCTGTTTTCTCCCATCTGATTATCTAGTTTGGCTATAAACATCTTGCTTGGCTCTCTGTCTTTGCTGAGTGATCACATATAACTATTAATGCAAATCAGCTGTTTATAAAATTATTAGGGAGATTTAATACAGCACTTTCCCCTCTAGACCTCAAAATAATTTTCAAATCAACTAAAGGCAAGGAAGGTATGTGAAATTTCAGTCTTGCCTCAAAAAACCAACTAAATAGAAATTAAATGCACAACATTTCCCAAATTCTGACCCATATCAAACTGTCATGATTCAAGTATGTAAAGAAAAATAATTATAAATTATATCCACTCATTCTCTCTCTGCATGAGAAAAAGAAAAGAAAAGCTAAATGTGCTGCTGATAATTAATATACTATATACAGATATTAGTTGTGGTTTAAATAGTGCAAATGTTACACACCACTAATGTGATGTATTTGCCTATTTACACAATGCAATCATCTGATTAACTCCAGTATTTTAGGGACTTATTAAAAATATTTCAAAAGGGATGGGCAGACTCTAATGTTCTGTTATAGACAGAAAGCTGTTATTTCAGTGCTTGTGCATGTCTTTTACGTTTATTTTGGCCATGATGGCGTAGTTCAAAAAAGCACGTACAACTCAGTTTCACCATGATCTTGGACTTCTTGATGCTCTACGAGACATTGGAACACCACTGAACAGCTTCATCTGACAACATGAATTCTACCTGTTAGCACATTTTAGTCAACATTTATAATAAAGTATGAACACTGAAAAAAAAAAAAAAAGATCATTCTGTAGATCAAGCCTGTAAGTGTTCATAGTAAGATAAATATGATTAAAACTACACCAAGAAATCTTTTCAGGCAGTGACTAAAACCTGCTGCTTTTAATTAATTTTGTATTTAGAATAAAATAATTGAAGACGAATAAAATGTTGGATCCTTAGTTTCTCAGCAACTATTTCCTTCCAGCTTGTGTATATTTTCATCTAAACATGTATGAAGTTTTACTGAAAATATCTAAAATTTGAACATTATTAATTGACCTTTAAGGGCAATGTGAAGACTCCTAGTGAAATTGTTCTGCAAAATCAGTCACAGAAAAAATGCAATTAACTCAGAATTTTTCACTAGTTTTGGTTCTGCAGTATTATCATAGTAAAATGAGAGATGTTCCTTGTACACACACATACTTCATTGAGAGGACTATCTTGTCACTAGGGAAAAATAACTCCCACAAGAACTAGTGTTTAAAGACATTAGGGATAAAGAATTTATATCTTGATATCCATCACAGCGCAGTGATTCACAAACAGAACACTACAGCTGTCAGGGACCACCATGAGTCCCCCCAATGCACTCCACGTTACACAAAAGCATTGCATCTGGGAATTCCAACAATTAACTGGTTTTTAGCCCATGTGGGAAAAAAGTATTGTATTTTTACAAGCAAAAACTGCCTCTCAAGATAAACCATGGCTTTAGAAGAACTGTTTTTTGAAAATGCATGCAGGTATCCTGCATGACACAGAAGACCTTTTTCACCCAAGGGTGCAAAGGAAACGGAAAACTGTGACAACTACAAGGCTTATAAAAGGTCAGCTTAAACTGAGATGACCCCAACACCCAGTTCTGATACTGTATTCTGACTGCTACTGAACAAAGGAAAATTTAGTTTAACTACGCAACACAAGCTGTCATACTTAAAACTCCAGTTTTACCTTTCAAGAAACTGTAAAATAATTTTGGCCTTTTAATACTGGCTTTGTAACAAAATTGGGACATTACAGTAGCAGCAGTTATAAAAACAAAACATGGAGAAATATGTATGCTTGGTGTGAAATATTTAAATATCTTGTTTTATGTTTTATGTACTAACTTACAAATTTTAATTATTTTTTAATTTAATTTACAGCTTATAAAACATGGTTCAGGGCTTTGGTTTTTGTTAGAGCAGCATTTGCATGTTTTGAAATCATTGTCTCATTTTCTAAAAATTATGACCATCAGTGTAAGGTCTTTATAATAAATGGGACCTCACAGGACTGAACCATATTTTAGATGCAAAGTTTATATCAAAGTGGTAATAAACACAAAAGCAAGGTGGTAAAAAATGATACAGTGTAAATTTAATTTCCTTTACTGGACTTTTTCTACATTTAACTGTATCTACTGACAGTCTCTCTCCGATTCCTGATGCTTTTTACATGATGCTGAATTACATTTATCCTTCCTATACCTAAATTGAAGTCATATGCCTCATTAACTCAAATATACTTGTTGCCAACACCCAGTACAAACTGCTAGGAATTTTAATGGCTCTTTTAAGGGAGGTAAAAATCAAGCAGGTATGCTCCCATTTGATAAGAGAATTTCAGAGCAATCAAATATTTAGAGCTAAAATTACAGAGCATAAATTGTCTAAGTGGCAAGACTGCAATTGGAATGTCATCAGCAGATCCAAACATCTCAGTACCTTAAAGATGTAGAGAGTTATAAGGTTTAACAACACTAATTAAGAAATTACAGACCATAGCTACAATAGCTGTGTTTCTCCAAAGTATCCACTTACCCCAGACTCTTATACTCATCAACCAGAAAAGTACTGCATTAAAACTTCTCCTGTATTTTCTCATCAGCAGAGATAAAGGTGAGCACCGCAGTGTGGTGTGCTTGCTCCCCTTCCAGCTTAAGGCAGCAGCCACCAGTGGTGGCTGTGATGGCCCCATCTGCTTTAAGCTGGACTCTGGAGAGACAGGTAACAACACAATACAAGGGCCATAAATCCTGCTCAATAGCTGAGGGCTAGGTGAGCGCGCACCAACCACAATACAGCTGGTTTGCAAATATGTCTGTAAGTCGATCATCTTACTCCATAAACAGTGGACAGCCCCAAGGCCCCTTGAGCTCTCCTGCATGGCAGCGGGCTGCACGCCGGGATCTCCCCTTGAGCAGGGACACTTCTCAGGGTTACCCCTCGAGGTTGAGAGAATCCTTATCCCGCCAGATACTCAGTAAGTGAATTGGGAACAGCATGTGGAAACTTTGGAACCTTAGCTAAGTGATATAACATTATGCACATATATGTAATCCTTTAGACACAAACTGTTGACCGAGTCAGACTAGGAATGGATGCAGCTGCACCTAGACTCTCTGAGGAGTTTAGAAAGCAATGGCATCCATTCTGAACCTCGTGACCCAACAGGAGAATCTCCCTGACAGTTTTGGCAGAGTCTGTCTTCTATGCAGTAAATATCAAATAAACCTTGCCACTGAGTATTGTTAAATCACTGTTGCATTTACTATCAAACTTTGTTAAATCGCTGGTTTATATCAACAAATGTATTGCTACTTTTGTCTTATGAGTAAAGTGCATTACTCCTTCCGTGACACTTAGGTAAAGTAACTTTAAAGACTTAATTTCTGTGACCACAATATGCAGTGTACGTATTATTTATGGTAAAATTCAGAAAATAGATTAAGATTGTATTACATTGCAATGAGCACCCAGCAAAGAAAAAACTGTATTAACAGAGGGAATCCATCTCCAAACACAGGTCTGACCACCTGAAAACAATGGGTGCTTTTTTCCTTTAGACCTTATATTTTTAAATCTAGCTTTTAATCTAAACTGGTTTTGAGCACAGGATGGTTGCATTTGTAATTAAAGCATGCAGTCAAACCATTTTTTGATTCTGTAAAAAAACAGAAGTTTTGTGGACTTAATGGTCATGCTTTTTCTTCAAGGTATTCAGTAGCAGGAACAGTGGTCAGTGTTAGTTGCCACATACAGACTGAGATACTGAGAAAACTAGGTTCAACAAAATGCAAATTAATCATTTTTAGTATAAAACACTGATAGATTGGAACTTGGTAAGAACTGCATGACTTCCCTTATGTTTTGTGTTGTAGTAACATTTGTTGCTAATATAAAAACACTGCTTAAGTAGGTAAGAGGATTAGGATTTGACAACAACAACTCATTTTCAAATGGGCTGATATTTTATACTTCGCAGAAATAGCTGTGGCTTGTAAATAATTTTAAATGCCTAACAGCATTCTCATCCTATAATACACAGAGACAGAACAACTGTGAACCCAGTTCAGTGTAGTCTAACTCTGTGATGATCAGGTTCTGCCATGCTACTCATTTTGGGATGAATCATTCAAACCCTCCCAATGGATATTAAATCATTTATGCTGGTGTGATTACAGTCTTGCTTCTCCATACCGCATAGGAAGAAAAAGAAGAGGTAAGTTACTTGTCCCTCTAAAGGGGACAGATATGTACACTACATCTATTATTTGAAGAGTTATATCCTATTTCAAGATCTCGTAAGTGTCCCAAACAGGACAGTCATCGTGAGGCTGGATGTCAAATGAATATACAGTAACATGCTGTTCGCTGGCCTTCAACATGCGTGCACAAAAAGTCAAAAATATCAGAAGACAAAGCTTCTGCTATATACTTCACACTAAAAGTGAATTAAAGCTTACCTAGAAAAGTAAACTATGAGAGTAAATTTATGGATTATTTTAATTATTGACACTAGCCCCATCAGTATTCCCCTGCAGAAGTTGTGATTCTCAGTTAGCTCAAACTACCCTCTTACTCTATCAAAACACCCAACACACAAAACCAAAACAATACACAAAATCTGTATGTGTTTACACAAAATATGTATTTGTATTGCAGCACCTAATGTCAGAAGTTAGGCCCACAGTTATTTGTAATATGGATACTACAGTTTGTATCTACTCTAATTTATATTTCCCCAAACTATCAGCATTCATGTCACACTTCCTTTTTCTGAACCAGAGTACTCATGATCTGTAGTATTTCTACCAGAAATGTCTTCTAGCAGTACTTCCCCCCCAAAACACTTGTCAAAGTGCAAATCAGCTGACCAAAAATATCCTTCTATGCCTTACCATAAAGCTGACCCAGAAAGACAGATTCATCAGATCTGCAGTGAAAGTCAACCTGCTACTCCTCTACACAGTGGATTGTTTCATGGTGCTGAAATCTAGAATCTACTGCTTATGAACACAACAACCTAAAGTGTATCACTAGAAAATAAGAACTATTTAATTTATCCCCGTCACACGTGAATATATTAAGCACCACATATTCTCTACCCTTCCCCACACACTGCCAATATGGTAGCAGCTCTTTCCCGGAACATAAGAATCCTACTGAATCATTACTGCACATCTCTAACAATGCACACAGAGGTAGGACCGATCCCTAACAACATATTATCCAAGTAAGAAGGGACACATATACAAATAAACATAGAATAACAAGTGGAACAGTCAGGTTTTTAAAGTGGAGAAGAAATTTGTGGTCAAAATTTTTGTTTTGTTACTGTAATCAAAGACCAGAGTAAGTTCAATTATAATATACACAAATGGAATAAACTTTTTTGGAACAGAACATAGAAAATACTTTGCAGGAACTCTCTTGCCACAGTGGTAAATTGGCAAATTACCCTCATGGCACCACCCTGGAGTAAGGCCAAAGTAATTTACTGCTGGCAAAGCTTTACCTTGCTCTGAAACCTCTGATCTGACATTCAAGCTTCTTGATAGCAACTATGCATGAACAAATCACTCCCTTCTCAGTCACACAGAAAAATAGTTTTCATTCTTTGAAATGGAAAGTCACTCCTATTAGTTCATATAGAGCATGAAGATCAATAAGCTACCATCATATTTTTCATAAAAAACCTCTCCTGGACTTCAGTGGGAATTGAGCAAATGGAATAATTACAGTAATTGCACTTAGGATATCAAAGATCTGTATCAACTGCATTTTTCAGAAAGATCATCATGATGCAGCTTTATTAAAATGTGTCAGACAGCACCACAAACAGTGGTCTCCAGGCTCCACTGGGAGATAAATTAAATGATCCAAAAGATGTTAGATGATTTTATTTTCTACAGCAGTGGTGCAAAACAAATTTGGGACAAATGGAGCACTGTAAACCCTGGATGGTGTAATGCCCTGACGCTTTCGCTGACTGGATTCTTCCAACTTTAATCTACTTACACAGTATACTTGGTATTGCCTCTGTACTGGACAGGAAAACAATAACAGTCAGGAAAGCAGAAAAAAATAAGCTAAATCAGGGGAAGCAGTAGCGCTACTAGCAGTCAACTGACATTTTCTTTCTGGTTTCCACAGAAGTTCACTTGACCTTGGTTTCAAGAGCTACAAAATGTTAAGGGGTGGGGAAACAACTTCAAGTGATTGAATAAAATGTGATTTTTGTCAGACTCCTGAAACTGATCTAGTTCACATAACTTTGAAAAGATTTTCACCAAAACATGCAGGAGTCAACTATTACTCAAAACTCATCGTACGCCCAAATGATGTGTTCCTTTGCACCCTGAAAAATTAAGATTATTATCTGAGATATTTCTAAAACCCATGCGTAGAATTGAACAGGGATATTGTAATTCCCATGTAATGTCAAATAATGGAGGATTAAAAAGAAGTTTAAATTTTGTTAAGAAAATGTAGGGGTTTATTGTTTACAAAGCTCCAGGTATATGTCACTACTTTTTCCTAACAAGCAAGCAAATCCCAGAAAGGCTGGTAATGTATTTTGTTTCAGAATTTTTTAGTATGGTTCTAAGACTGAAGACTGATAGGCTTCTAACTACTGCACAGTATAATCTAAGAAAAATATGTATTGTGTTTCATGTTTAATCCACCAAATTATGATCTTCAAAAGGTAATTTTGCTGCAATAAAACCAAACTTTCTAAAACAATACATGCACAGTATATAAGAAATAAATGTTTTTGCTGCACACATTGACAAAACAAACTGACAAATCCAGTAAAGTGTAATCTACAATTGTTTACTCTTACCAGGTAAGGAAGACTAATGAAAGCTACAGAAATGTATTTTTGAGAATACTAAATAAAACAGTATCTGCATGACATTTCAAAGGGGCAAATTCTGGTCAGCAGTGTGTAAAAAAAAAATCACAGCGCAATATTTTTTAATGGACTAAAGCTATTTAATCACACAAGCATTCGCTCATTTTTTCCTCATTATTAAATGTTTCTCTGTGCACTCCATCTTCCACATCCGCATCTCTGGCCCCACTGCTATAATTGTATATGCAAATATTTTTATGGATATGAACAGTTTCTCTAAGCTCAGAAGTATTATTCATAGATACAAAATCAAGCATGCTTATAGACGTATACATGTACGCATTTTCAAAATATAAACAGACTGGAAGTTCCAATCCTGGAAGCCTTTGGACCAAGTTTTCATTTGAACTCAATTTTTATTGAACTGGTGGTTGGTACAGTTGGTACTTAATAGAAATCACATGTAAGAAGATAGCTATATTTAAGAATATCCTTTCTGTAACAACTGAAAGTTGTGGGTCTGAAGCCAAACACAACAATTATATTGTCTACCTTTTCCATTTCTTTATAAAAAAGGAATATTCTTTTACTGAGATGGATTGCTTTCATGTAAGTAAAGAATACCATATAAAAGAAAAGCTAATATACAGATATTAAGAGGTGAAATAATCCATCTTTTCCAAAGTAATTTGTTGTAACGTTTCATTGTCCTCACTCTTTAAAATACTGCTTTTTAGGGCCCCAAAACCAAGCCCTGGTGGTCATCACAACTGGCCGCCAGCTGAATTTAACTCCATTCACATACTTAAGAGTAGCAATTTTCTATCCAACAAATAATGAAGGAGTTGACTAGTGCTGTATATAGTGCTACTGCCTCTAAAATGTTGGTAGGAAAATCACCATTCAATGGTATGTTTTGCTGATTAGGGATAGCAATTAAACTCAGACACCAGAGTGAAAAGAGCAGGCGTATTTTACTTAAAATAACTAAATAATGTAAGAGAATAATACAGAAAACCTACAGTAAACAAAGACAGAACAGCGCACTTAAACAAATAGGAAAATACTGTGTAATGCATCAAACCATTACTACCTGAGAAGGAGAATAGTGGTTAAGGAAAGATCCATCACCACTTGCATACGTTACCATCACCCAGACCCGCAGTCGCTGGGCAGCCCCGGTTACAGCGAGGGTTTGCAGAGCCTGTCCCTGCAGGTGGGAAATCCTACGTGGTGCCTCCACCCGTAGGTGAGGCTGGCAAAGTCGCTGCAAGCGGGTCCAGCCTTACAGACCCCAAAATCAGCAAGGCAGAACAACTGGCACCTTTGTTTTGAGCAGAACATCTGGTTTCACTCTCTCATTAGATTCCCCCAGAGCCTGGCCAGGGCTCAAGGAAGAAGGTAAGGGAGTGTCTCTCCTTATCTAATTTATTTATGTTCTTTTTAAAACAAGGCCATATATCTGTTCCCGCTAGCTTCGTGGCCTTGTTAACTTACCCCTACATAGAAGAAAGATACATTCAGAATAGACATGTTTTCATTACATCCATCACCAGTAATAAGTATATAATGCCTAAGCTACATCTTTCATTAATGAGCATACATATTTTGTCAGTGACTACATACTAAGTTGGCAGCTTTGGCTCGGGGCCTGTTGCTCAGGCTTCAATACATCCACCTTTTACATCAGAATAGGTGGTTTGTTATAACTTAGTATAATACCTATTAGCACAATGGTTATTAGTTATGAAATATACTGGATTCATCTATAGGTCAACTCTGGCTTGGGCCTATTGTCCAAGCCTTAGCATTTCATGGTGACACTCCAAAGGCAATGCCTTTGAAGATCTATCAGTTGGCTTGTGTAAATTTGAAATCCATGTGATTAACTGCTATCCTAAAGCACTTTTATTGTGAATTCCATAGAGTACCATACAAGATGTTCCATAAAAGTCTGTACTGCTACCTTTATAAAAAAACCCAGATTAATTTATTCAAAAGATAAAAAAAAGTTTCATGACAGAGAGATGCGTTCTGTGAAAAAAATTCTGACTGGCATTAATTACCCTCTTTCTTTTAATTCCTGTTTAAACCAATTAGCACTTTAATTTATCTTGGGTTATCATCAAAATTAATCAATCTACAGTGACACAGGTCATTGCAACTCTCCTCTGTAATGCAGATTCAACTTTAGCACTCTTTTAGCTTGTGGAGCACCCTTAAATCTCCGTATTTCAGTCCACGTAGGTCATTTAGCCTACAGTTTGTTTTGGTACTCTGGGCTCCATTGCCTTATGGGATCTAGAGATGCTCCAAAACAATTACTTCAGCTTTCCTCTTCTGCATTTCCCTCACAGGATGCCATAGCTCTTTAATAGCTTCCAGATACAGACTCTGTGCAAATTTAAACACTTAATGTTTATGTAGCAAGACCAAGGAAATTACCTATTTGTCTTCTCTTAACTTTTATGATTTCCTATTAATTAATCTGAAAACCACTAGTCATGCAGTAAAAACTAATCCAAAACTCATCTACTTCTTTAGATTCATTTTTTTAGATTTTTAATCTGTCATTTTAAGAAGCAAATCACCAAATTTTTAACAGAGTTCACACTGAACAAGATCAAAACCTTCGAGTTTCTCTTTCCTCCTGCATGTCTTTATAAGAGCTACAATCAAAGAAAAAAAAAAATCACCTGCTAATTTCCAGTGTTTCCCATTTCTATGCAAGAAAAGTTGCCTTACTGCCAAATTTCAATCTGGTACTAATCATAGTTCACTAAAACAGAACAAATAAGAAGGTTCTGTCTACAATGTGCATTTGAAAGTGCATTTTGCAGCTACAACACCAATCCTGGACCTCTGAATTAAAAAAAAGTAAATGTTGACCTAAAGCTGGAATTAAATATGAACCTTTCCTTAAAAAGAAGGAAATGCAGCAAATTATTTGTATATCTTTCCTTAAACTTTATTTTTCTCTTAATCTCCATACTACTAAGACATAAGTAACAATGGAACATTCATCAGGACACTCATTTGTAAGGAAGTATTCTGTTTCTCTAAGTATCTGCATATTGACACAATATGGAAATACTAGTAATTATCACCTGTGGTACTAAAATTTTCTGCTTTCTTGAATGGCATTGGATGACATCTAGTTTGAAATTTCTCTGACAATATTATTTATATGGCTTTTTAAAGACTGTGAGCAAAAATAGAAAAGCAGATGAGTTCTAGAGCTGTAAATTTCACTGCAAGTGCTTCATTTTAACACATTTGAGTGCTGTCTGATTGACTTATCAAAACACTGAAAAATAGGTTATAATTTGAGACAATCATGCTGAACTAAAAGGAGCTATGAGAAAAAAACCCAACCTTTCTAATGTAGAGTTCAATATAGAGACTTGAGATAAACAGGATTAGTATACATTAAGGGGCCTAAGGATTTCCATCTAAAAGCATTAAAGAAACTTTTATGTTGGGAAATATTTTCAACTTAGTTGCACAATAGTACATACTAAAACTGGGTAAACACCCCCAACACCCCCCCTTTCTGCATAGCAAAACTGAAAGTAACAGCACCTCAGCATTTCTTAGCCAAGTCTCCCCACTGGTATTTCACCCTCTTCCTCCCCTTCTGCCAGTCCTGAATCCTACTGCTGCTTTTGGCCCTCATCATCTGGGTCCTTTGGTAGCACTTTACCTACTGATCCTTATGGAACCAGGGCAGTCAGCTTCAGAATCTAATGTGTGTTCCTCAGAGAACATCATGAAAGTCTGTAGACTAAAAAAAATACAAGCAAGAAAGAAGTCTAGTAAAGCCTCTGGACCAAGTTTTCATTTGAACTCAACTTTAAAAAAAAAGCACTGAAGCCCAACTTCAGACTCAGATAGCTCAGCATTCACTGACACTACCGTGAATCTTGTGCTTACTATCAATTACCAATGATTTTTTTTAAAAAACAAAGTAAAACAGTAATCTGATTTCAAGCTTTTGAACTAACACCACTGCCTGTCAGAAAGGTACTGTAGCAAGTGCTGCAAAAAATTTGGGGAGAGCTACCTGACTAAAGAGGAAATAATTTATAAAAATGAAGCAACCATGATCCTAAAGCATTAGAAAGCTCACCATAACAGGGATCAAAAAGAAATTTAATTCCACATTAACCAGCTTAAATCTGGACTGTTGAATACCTGAATACTGCTTTCAGATCGCCTACAGATCAATAACAGATGTGATGAAGAAAAAATTTTGCAAACCATTTCAAACAACAAATTAACTTGAGAAAATAAGGGTCAGAAGTAATGCATGAGCAGCAAAGACTACATCCAGGAAATTTCATTCAACATTAATTAGTCATTTACAGAATGAAGCATATTACAACATTTTCAACTTTATACCTGAATTCTGTGTTAACCACTTACAGTGTGCAATTTAAACCGATTCCAACTGTTACTTCTTAAGCCGTTTTAAGATTAACGAGTGAACTTAATACGAAATGTTTTAAGAGTGCCCAAATGTAGAATATAAGACTGAGAATTCAGTCATTTGTCATGAGATCTGGATTAAATTCCTTCCTTTTCCTCCTTTGCAACTTTGTCAAGTCCTATTCATCTCCCCATACTTCACTTTACCTTTAGTATAAAAGAGATCATTTTTGTTTTCCCTTACTGTTAGTCGATCTTGTCTCTTGGGATATAATTTTCAAAGGCACAAAGGCCAATCAGGAAAGTATCTTCAACTGAAAGCCGATTAAGTTTAACACCTTTCTTTACCTGTATCTTTGAAAATCTCCTTCATGTCTGAAGTGCCGTAATAATCAGACTCGAAATTCATACTAATTTGAAACTATTATAGCTTCATCAATACTAAATTATGCAAGCTATCCATCTGTTTTAAAATTGAATACTCTGATGGAGGAGACCCAAGATAGCCTTAAAATGTTAATGCATGATGCAAAAGCAACGATCCAGAGGATGCTCTGGCTAATTAACAAGCTCTAGTCTCAGACCTAAAATGACAATACTGATGAAAACACTGACTAGGATTTCATCAACTTCTAAAAGATCCTTGTTGGGCTTGTGCTATGTAGGAAACAGAGGGGGCACAAAATATATCTAGAGAAAAACTCATAAAGATTTGAATTCATACGCTTAGAAATGATGATACAGGCAAATATTTTAATGGTCAATGCAAGTAATCGTGCTGGTACAGCTGACATAGCTAACTCCTCAGTTCAGAAGAGGGATATCTGAGGCAGCATACCTCACAGAGAAGTGAGCGGCACATCACTACTCTCTTCAGCAAGGAACACACGACCCTGTTGCTGCAGGAAAGCACTCGTTGATGGTTGCCACCAAGATAGACACACTGCAATTCTTCCAGAATAATGTTAGAACAACATGGATGTGATGAAATACTCTACCACAGAAGGTTTTCAGGATTTCTAGAAGAATCCTAGGATCTGTGTTCATGCTGTCTAGGATCCAGACACTACTTAAATATTTCTGTATTTTGTTTAGTAGTCCTTCAGCAAAATTAGAACAATTGGGAGGGTATTTCACTCAATAACAATGGCATTCGGTTAACTTCCCTCAGAAGTTAATTACCAAGGACTCACTGAAGTAAAAAAATACTTTAAAAAAAGGCTCTATGTCAGATAGTATTTGTGGGGAAAAAAAGCCAACTCTGCTGGAAATCCAGACTTATTCAGTGAAAGAATCTACAAATCTCTGTCACATTTTATCCCACTTTTACATCAGTCCTCATATAACTCCTCTCAGTGTACATTAGTTTTCAGGAAATCAGAATAAGTACCAAATATTCATGCTAAAGTAAGTGCAAGGCAGAGTGTTTTTGTGAATCATAAACACATTATCCCAGTTAATGGTCATGTATGAGCTCTCCACCTTCCAGAGAGTATTACAGCTCTCTTTTAAAAGGGTCATAGGTAGGCTGTAAATTAAGTTATATTTTGCCTTAAGCTACAGCATTACTTCCTATAGGCAGTGCTGCACAAGTGTCTTAACACTAAAACTGCATGGAAAAACGCTGCATGTACTTGTGCCTGCTTTGATGGGGCAGTACAGGATGACAGAAAGACAAAATGATCACAGAAGTTATGATTATTTATTTAACACTTTCTTTTAAAAGAGGGATTAAATACTAGAGCATCAAGCTCAAATGTCAACAGGCCTTCAACATACTTCAGGAACCTTAGAATAAGGAGATACTGCCAGAACAGAAGCAAGACTTCTCAGAACAGTAGGAAAAGGTGAATTTTGCTACTTTAATGAGTCTCTCGTCATCCTCAGGGCTGCAACATTCAATTCACGGAGTAAATAAGAAATTTAAAATACTAAGTGAGGATGTGCTCTTCAGGCCACATCTCTGATAAAAGCAAGTATCCTTGTCTTAGGGGAGAACAACAAACCCCACACACGGATCAAGGGAAGCACTGGCAAAGTGCCACCCTAACATTTTCTCCTTAACCATTTGTCTTCTTCCTCTGTGCCTTAACACGGCCTGGTATCTTTATCTTCAGGAGAAACATCTTCCATTCCAGAGCAACAGCAGTGAAGTAGTGAAACACTCTGTCCCTCATTCCCAAACACTGTGTAAACAAAATAACTTACATGGGCCTGAGCCTTTCAGATAATAATTCTATTAGTGTGTTTCATTTTGTAAGAATCAGATTTTGACACTTGTAGAAAAAACCCCAAACCCAAAAAAAAAAGAAATCCGGTGTTCATACGGATACTTCTCCTATCTGAGACTTGCAGAAACAGTTAAAAAAAAAAAAAAAAAAAAAAAAAAGTATGTGGTGCCAGACAGCAAAACACACACGTATGGCATCAATACAAAGGTTAAGAATGAACAACACGTAGGGCAATATACTATTATTTCCTTTGTAGCAAAAAATGTGGTATGGATTTCAGTTGATTACCTAAAAATACCAGCTGCCATATGCAACTGCCAGAACTGCTGAACTGATCAATTCTGCACACAATCATTTAAAATGCCTGATAGAGAAACCTAATTGGGCTGCCCTGCTATGATTTTTAAAATTGCTTGTTTTGATTACCTGTCACTCAGGATCTCTACATCACCTTTCTCTCTTCTGAGAGAGATGCTATTACACTTGTTTCCACCATGATGGTTTTAAAATTAACACATATACCCACACACATCACCTACCTTATCTGACTTGTCTCAACTGTTCATGTGTAGGAGGAAAGACTAATTCAGGAGAGAAACATGAAGTTAAAAACAAGCACTTATGTACCCTATAAGCAGGGTAAAAAGGAACACGATTAGCACTGCAATTAATTCTAATAAAGTGTATATACTAATTTTAGTCTTTCTTCTCTTGAAACAAATGGATTTATTTTATCACGCACAAGATAACTAGTGTCACCTGTCTATCTCTGATTAGCTGATACCAAAGACAACTTTTTGATGAGCAGGATCAGATGCCTTCTGTAGCTCTGTCAACACTAATGTAATGCTCTTTTCATGGAGAATACAAGCCATACCTTTCAGTGCTGAAGCAGAAAACTCCATAATTCTTACATGGAAATAAATCAGAAGTCAAGACCCAAATCTCTTCTCTCTTGTAACAGTAATCAGGAAAAATATACTTAAATCACTAGGGTTATAGCATTTCGCAGTAATACAAGCAAAACTAGAATTCCACACTCAACCTTTCCTCCATTATCAGAACAATGAGACTGAAAAAAACTCACAAATGCAAACAGAAAGCCATTCTGCAAAGGGGGATGTGTCCCAGAATTCTGAAACTAACATCTAGGGACTAATATTGTTAAAACAGATATAAGAAGACTCAAAAGGAAAACTGAGATTTACACATAGGTGACAATTAAAAAAAATGTTTTACAGAAGAAATTCAGATGAAGAGAGAAGGCATTTGGATGAGATACACTGTTCTCAGATTAATTAGGCTTAGTTTACTAAAATGACTTTTGATCCAGGTTCACTCACTAGTCAGCTACCTTGGTTTACAAAGATATATTCCAAGTACCCTTTGCTCTGAAGAGGCATTAAACCGCTGGATAACCAATCAGGATACCGTTTTTAGCAGCAGTATAAGCATACAACAAACAAAAGTGTAATATAGATTATTATTGCTTTTTTCTGATTCGACTATTCAGAGAGTCACATTGACTTTACATATATTCTGCCATTTCAGCTCATTGTAAAATATAATTTGAAGTACAGTGTGCCTCAAGTGGTAATCTTTGGCAAAATCAGGATTTAACAGAGACCACTTGCTTGTCTGGGACATATCAATTAATTTCAGACATGAAATTTCATACTAACTTTGAGTAAGATGTATCAATTATCTGAAACTGATATTCAGTGTATTAAGTAAATATTTTTCTTTTGTGCATAATGGTAACTTTTGTTAAATATGTAAAAGGGTTGCTGCAAAAAATAATAAAGATCAAGAGTGGAAGAAAGGGAAAAGATGATTTAATCTTCAATTCTAATGACTTCAATAGAGGAAAAAAAAATTCTAAATAGTACTGTGATTGAAGACAAGCACAGATCATCTGAGAAAGTGGTAGAATCTTGTAGACTGGAAGCTGAAACACATCAGAGAGATTTATTTTTATAGTAGGATGAGGAGCTGGATGAAGTGATTCTTGAAGTCCTTTGAATCATCAAAGGTGCTTTACATATTTATTTGTATGTACATTTTATGTATTCACACCTTATGTTTGGAATCTGTCTCTTCTCCTTTACAGAAAAAAAACCCAACAAACCAAGCAAACTACATCTTTGTGTCGCATTTAAAATGATCCATTAATTTACAGGGAGAAAAACATTTTATGTGATTCCGCCCCCCCCACTCCAATTCCCCAGAGCCCCAAAGTAGTATCTACTGCATTATAATTGGTTCCAAAGCACCCTCGAAGCTGAACATCCACTTCCATTTTAGCTGTGCAGGCAACTGTTTTACAGGCTTAGTTGATGATATTTTGTAAATAAGATTTATGATATTTTTGTGGTGTTTGGAGTTAATTAAATATTTTGAGTGACAACTGCAAATAACTACTGCTACATGTTTTAAATAAAAATCTAATCATTACACAAAACTTGATAAACAGACTAGAGGCAGCAAACAAAATGCAAACAATAAAATACACCATACAAGACAAGTTTTTTAAAGATAATGAATCAAAGATCAAATAAGATGTTCTGTAATTAGCATGAAAGGTAGGAATTTAAAAACATGACACTACTACGGAGTTCACGCACACTAGCTACCGCGTCAACCTATTCTATGTAACATTATTTTCCCTTTTGTTAATAAGTTATTACTTGGTAAACTACAGCTTTATCATTTCAGAGTTAAAATGACCTTAAACCAATTTTCCTCTCATCAAAGTGTCAACTTGAAAAAATAACTAAGTATTTTTATATTAATTTTGTATGTTGCCTAGTAGCCTAAATTACTACTTTTCTACTGAATTTCAATCTCTTTAATTTTTTGACAAACATATGAAATAAAAATGTGCTAAACTTAACAGGATTTTAAAAATATACATGACACTTGTCCATTTCATGACAGAAACTTTAAAAGCTATTTAAGCATTACTGAGATTTGATAACAGACACTTATTAAATAACTAGCAGTGGTAGAAAATGTGGATAACTTTCCACAAATTTTTAGACATATTTTTGGACTCCAGATTGCATTAACCAAAATTAGTAGTTGAACCTGAAAATTCTAGTTAGCCAGAATGTAGTAAATCCATTCCTTGACCATCACAGACACTGGTAATGTATGAAACAGCAGGAAGACAATCTAAATCTATGTTCACACAAACTCATGAGTTTTTTATTAATCTTACTAATAAATACTATTTCTATTTTCCATTCAGACACAGAATGGAACAATTTTCTATGAGTGCTGAAAAATCTATGGGAAAAAAAAATCTATAGCAGTAAATTACAACTTGATCTGCAGCTTTTTTAAAATCTTTACGCCTAAAATTACATTTGATCATACTCATGTTAGAGAAAAAAAAAAGAACGTTAAAGCTGAGAGGAAGCTAGTTTCCAACTTGATCTTTTTTTTTGGTGTTTGTTTTTAGAGAATTCCCCTCTTCTAATGCCACATTTCCTACTGAAGGTAGATCATTCAGCCTTCTTCAAGTAATTAAATCTAATCAAGAAGAGTGAGACATGATACAAAGTTGAGAATTTAGCGTCTCTCCTAAATGTTAGAAGGCTCTTCATGAGAGAGAGCCTAAGCACTGAAGTCTTAAAATGGATTGCTACTAAACAGGTTTTGAAATCACTTTCAAGGCTCCCTCAAGAGACAAATGTTAGCACTGTATGACCTTTTACCTACCAAAAGAAAGCTTTTGCAGAAACTTCAAGAAAACAATTTCCTGCATTTTTTTCTTTTCCTGACATCATAGATTATCAGCTGTAAAATTATATTCAATGAAGTCACATTCTGTGTGCACGTACAGACAAGAGTAGTAATACTATGGGAATTATGCTTTGACTCATTAAACAAAAATGCAACTTGGTTACATTACTGATTAAAACCCGATGAATAATTCAGAAAATACAGAGATTTTTCAAATATATTTCATTGGCTTGAAATTACTTTTGAAATTTCCTGGTAATCCAAATTTCCAGTTTATGAAGTGTCCCGATAACCTCCATTCTAGCCCTTTTTAGTAGTTTTTCACAATGAACACGACACCACCACCAGAATATTCTGGTGAACAGATGAATAGGGCATGAAATATGAATGAACAGGGAACCCCTAGAATAATTCAGGTTGATGCTTGTCATTATTCAAGCTATGACAGCTTTAAATAGATATGGAATGTTTTACCTCACGAATAATTTTGGAACACGATGTATCATTTCCTTTTTATTTGACATGCACAGTTTAGCCATCACGAACTTCTGGATCTGAAGAATTCATGGCAGGCTTTTACTAAGTTCTTGTCAACAGAGATGCCTAAACTTAAATGTTAAGATTTTTTTTCTTTTTCTTTTTATCCCCC